>NW_024379217.1:0-45304 GCF_016835505.1 Polypterus senegalus
TTACAGGTTTATAGTGTTTTGAAATTTCTTCCCTTAAATTTTGTGCTGTTGATGAGTTACATCAGTGGTTTGTTTAATCTGTATCTCTTCCTCCTGGGAGCCGATGGCCCATTTACTAGGGACAGCGTCTTACTTAAAAGTCCCTCCTCCGGAAACCAAGGTGATTTCTCTTTTACCCTGTAAGCACATGCACAATCTCAGATCCTGGAGTTCTTTTAACCTGAATGACTGTTTATTTATTATGACCTCACCTCTCATAATACTCAAGACAATGTAATGATAGATAGGGGTTACATTCTCCTATTAAACTACTGTCTTACTAAATTTGATCAATATTAAAAGGACATAAAAAAACACATGTCCATATTCAGAAGATGACATAGAGCCTGCTCTTACTCTCCTCAGCTTGGATCAACCCTTGCCTGCTTTTATTCATCCAAACATTCATTACAATTCCCCATTGATTAAGCTGCATGTTCAGGATTTTTTCTTTCAGCATAATACTCTTTCCTCCTGTTGAATTAGATTTTCCTTACATGAATAAACATCTAGAAGAAAAGATCACGGTTTATATATGTTCAGTCAGTGAACTGTTGTCTTATATTAAAGCAATGCGCTTTGCTGTTTGAATGTTGGTCTCGTCTGTTATGGGAGATGGACGTCTGAAGCGGAACTCTGTTAGTGGCAGTGTTATTTTTTCTCTATTTTTTAACATCCCAAGGTATCCTGTATTTACTCAACCCCGGGAGGATGAATTACAGTACATGCAAGCATATATAAACACGAGTGGCAGAAAAAGAGCTCAGAAAGAAACGGAAAAAGACAGCTAAAGCTTCATCCAAGCCCAGACAGACATTAAGTCCAAGCTTAAGGTGCGGCCTGCCAGAGACAGACCTGGAACAAATAGGCAAAAGCACAGATTTCCTGGGACCTAACGGTGCTGAATCGTCTCCAGCTGAGAGCAAAAGTGGGAGCGAATGTGCAAGCGAGTTGGGCCATGAGATCTCGTCAATTCCAGAAGATTCTTTGAAACTGAAAACGGCCTTACCATCCGCGTTGTCAACTACTCTCTGCAAGCCGGTAACACCAACTCCAACTGGACCTACCACTTCACCCACGGAGCATGGAGAAGACCAAAACGATCTGTCTGAACTGAAGGTAATGATTGCCGCAATAGCCACTGATCAAGACATAATGGAGCTCAAGAATGATATAAAAAAAGAAATAAATGACATAAGGAAAGAAATAAAGGACATACACAAGACAAATGAGAAGCTGCTTTAGAATATTAAACACCAAGAAAAATGTTTAAGTAATCGCTTTGAAGCAACCTTTAGAGGTATGCAAGAAAAAATTTAAGAAAAAATACAGGAATTTGCATCTAAGTTTGAGAATAAACTTAGAGCACTTGGAAGACGTTAGACAAATGTTCAAGACTTATATTGAAATAGCTGAACAAGTGGCATCTACCAGTGGCAGAAAAGCAACGGCAGCAAATTCAGAATGCAAAGTACTAGGAGACAGACTAGCAGCACTGGAAGATGGATGCAGAAGGAATAATATTAGAATCAAAGGTCTCCATGAGAATCGTGTAAGTCCAAACCCATTCGTAGCTGAACTATTCTCTAAAATAATCCGAGAGGACTTCAAATCAGACACAGTTTACCACATACATGGATCAAATACCTCAAAACCTAGGAATTTCATTGTTGAAAAATTACAGTTTAAATAGAATATATATTTGAAAATAACTACATTCTTATTTTCCCTGATTTCTCACCCTCAACAGCTGCTAAACATGCTGCATTTTACAACATTAAACAGCACTTATGGAAAGCCGAAATCAGATACAGCCTCTTGTATCCTGCCAAACTGAAAGTGGACATTTAAGGCAGGCTCTACATTTTTACTTCTACAGAGGAAGCAGAAAAAGAGCTAAGAAAACTGATCCTGACACTTTTATGAAATACAATTGTGAGTGGCATCCGGTTCTGGCATGGCAAAGAAGATCTTACGTGCTGTTTGATCGGCTTACAATGATACTGGTACTGTAATTATGCATCCTGTTTCCTTCTCGACCACTTCTTATTTATGTTTTTTTTATTTTTATTTTTTTATTAATTTTATTACAATCCATACAAAACAATCAAGTTTTTACAAAAAGAAGAATTTAGTTAAGAACAGATCAATCCCCGCTTGGCGAAAGTTTTGTGGAAGAAATTGGTTGTCTCTGGCTTCTGTAAATGTTGCTAATAGGAGGGGAGCTAGCTGAGCGGAGAATTTCTTGTAAAACTCTGCAGGGTAGCCGTCAGGGCCTGCTGCTTTTCCACCTTGGAGTGATTTTCTAGCATCTAGTAATTCTGATAATGCCAGAGGTTTATCAAGTTCCTCCACACTAAAAGCGTCTATTTGTGGTATCTGTAATGTATCCAGAAATGCATTAGATTGTATATTGTCTTCTTTAAACTCAGTAGTATATAGGGATTTATAGTAGTCTCTGAAAGTGTGCATTATATTTTGTGTTCGATGATTTTATCTCCGTTCGTGTTAGTGATTACCGAGATTGTGTTGCGCACTTCTTGCTTGTGAATTTGTTGAGCTAAAAGCTTATTAGCTTTCTCTCCATGTTCATAGTAATGATGTCTGGATTTGTAAATTAGTTGTTCAGTTTCTTTAGTTGTCAAGAGGTTTAATTCTGAATGTAGAGCCTGCCTCCTCCTATGTAGAGTCTCGCTTGGTAGTCTGGCGTGTTCTTCATCTATTTTAGTAATTTCGCTTTTTATCTCTGCTATTTATGTTTTAATTACTAGTAGGCCTATATGCATATATGTATGTATGTGTACATTTTTTTAGGGGACTGTTTAACATCATAGTTTATTGTTTTGGGGCTTACTATGCTTATCCAGGGCTACTGTTTAACATCATTTCCTGGGTTTACTCTCTCGACTGTTTAAGATTATATTTTATGCTTGCAGCATTTGGACTGTACTGTTAATAGATATCTCTATTTTAATCCTTATACGCCACTGCTGGGGGGGCTTGTTTTGTTTTGGACATGCTCTGTCTCTGACTGGGACTTTGTGAAGTGCGGTCTAGCCTCACGTGGGGAGTCAAAATGGGGGGGCAGGGGAACTGGGGAGGAGAGAAAGAGAGCAAGCTATTTAGAATCTGTCCCTTTAATCCTTATGTGCCAACACAACAATATGCTTCATGGCAATAACTACTGGGAATATTGGAATTTAAGGTCAAAGCTGTCTTATTTTAAATTAAGAATACAAAATGACAACAGAAGCTCAGAAATAATGACTCCATGGCCAAACAGTTAACTTTGTGAGCTGGAATGTTCTCAATCATGAATTAAAGAGAAAGAAAATATTCTCTCACCTAACAGGTCTTAACGCAAAATAGTATTTTTACAGGAGACCCACTTAAGCAAGGATCAGTTTTGGCTGTACAGTGACTTGACTGGCCAAATATTCCATTCCAGCTTTACAAAGAAAACTAAAGGTGTGGGAATCCTTATACATAAAACAATTTAAATTGTAGAATCAGATGTAGTATCTGATCCTGAAGGGAGATATGTGATCGTCATGGCCAATTTATTTAACCGTAAAGTGATTTTGATAAATATCTACGCATCCAATGTGGATAATAGGGACTTCATCCAAAACATATTTACATTTATTCCCAATGTGAATACTCATAAAATTATTATGACTGGGGACTTTAATTGTGTTTTAAATCTAGACTTAGGTAGATTTCCTGTCACTGGGGTGATGCAATCTAACATTGCAAAAAACAATTACACAGTTCGTAACTAATCACAACTTATCAGACCTGGAGATTTCTAAACCCAAACTCAAGAGCATATTCCTTCTGCTCACTAGTGCATCACTGCTACTCAAGAACTGATTATTATCTTTGTAGACAATAACTTCTTGCCTATGACTAAATCTTGTAAGTACGACGCTATTGTTATCTCTGACCACACCCCTTTGATCATGGAGCTGAAATCGTTATGCTCCACATAATTATCTCGCAGCTGGCATCTTAACCCACTTTTATTAGCAGACTAGAACTGTGCAGAATTTGTATCCAAACAAACTGATTTTTTGAGAGACAAATACAGCCTCAGAGATCTCTGCAGGAATACTGCTGGAAATTCTGAAGGCTTTTGTAAAAGGACAGATTATTTCATATCTTTCCCACAAAAATAAATTGGAAACCAAGAAGGTATCAGAGCTAATCAGTGAAATTAATAGAATAGATCAAGATCATGCCAGATGTCTAAATGAGACACTTTATAGGAATAGACAGGCTCTGCATTCAGAACTCAACCTCTCGACAACTAAAGAAACAGAACAATCAAAACATCATTACTATGAACGCAGAGAGAAAGCTAATAAGAGCCTAGCTCAACAAATCTACAAGCAGGAATTGCTAACACAGATGGAGAAAAAAACATTATCCATAAAAATATAATGCACACATTTAGAGACTACTATAAATCCTTATATTCTACTCAGATTAAAGAAGACAAGACACAATCTAATGCTTTTGGATGCATTACAGATACCACAACTAGATACTCTCAGAGCAGAGGAATTGGATAAACCTCTGGCACTATCAGAATTATTAGATGCTATAAACTCACTTCAGAGTGGGAAAGCAGTAGGCCCTGATGGCTACCCTGCCGAATTTTATGAACAACTAGCAAAATACCCGCGCTTCGCAGCGGAGAAGTAGTGTGTTAAAGAAGCAATGAAAAGAAAAGGAAACATTTTGAAAATAACGTAACCTGATTGTCAATGTAATTGTTTTGTCACTGTTGTGTATGAGGGGCCGTTCAGGAAAAAAAGATTGGTTTGTAAATATATACATTGGTTCAGATATTTATATCGGTTCAGATACATTGGTTTGAATATATACATTGGTTTTAATACATCCATTCAGATATATATTTCGGTTCAAATATATACATTGGTTGGGATGTATTGGTTGAGATACATACATCGGTTTGAATACATCCGTTCAGATATATACATTGGTTTAGATACATTGGTTGAAAAATATGTAAATTGGTTTGCATAGATCCGTTCTGATATATATACATTGGTTGAGATACATCCGTTCTGATATATATATTGGTTCAGATAGATCGGTTCAGATATATACATTGGTTGGGATTTATGGGCAGGCACAACGCGGTCACCCATGTTTAGCATCTCCCTTTTGCTTCATCATTGCTTCAACACTGTTGTAATTATTGTGAACATTTTATACAAGCAGCATACGCTTGTCTGTCGCGTTTTGTTTCGTAAGCCCTATTTGTTGGGGGTCCTCGATTTCAAAGCACTTTTTTTCCGTTTATTATTTAAAACACTCGCGCAGATACCCGCCTCTTCGCTCGCTCCGTCCCGCCCCGGCTCATTGTACCCGCCTCACTCGCTCCCTCTTGTCCCTCCCATGACAGATTCTTCTCAAAAGCAGAGTTACTAGAAAGCATTAATCGCAACCGCAGTACCTCCCATATTTCACCTCATGAGACGCTGGTTTATCATTGGTGGAAAGCCGCCCGGTGATATCTGTTATTCCGTATTGGCAGCATTTCATTAAAGAGCGATCTGCTTCAGCAAGGAACTTAGTCCTGTTTGCTGAAAGAATGTTATGGAGGAAAACACTGGAGTTGCTCTCTTTCTTTAAATGTTGATCAGGGATCAAACTGACCAGAATATTCCCGCATCACAAATAACTGATGTTTAACTGATGTTTTTATAGTAAAACGAACAAAACCACACACACTCACAAACTCACAAATCATGGGTCGCACGTACTACTAATTAAGCGTATCTGTCAAGGGCGATTATTTTTTTCACCCCATAAAACAGATTCTTCTCAAAAGCTGAATTACCAGGAAGCATTGATCGCAACCGCAGTACCTCCCATTTTTTTCACCTCAACAGACGCTGGTTTATCATTGGTGGAAAGCCCCCGGTGATTTCTGTTATTCCGTATTGGCAGCATTTCATTAAAGGGCGATCTGCTTCAGCAAGGAACTTAGTCCTGTTTGCTGAAAGGATTTTATGAAGGAAAACACTGGAGTTGCTCTGTTTCTTTAAATGTTCATCAGGGATCAAAATGACCAGAATATTCCCGCATCACAAATAACTGATGTTTAACTATTTTTATAGTAAAACTAACAAAACCACACACAAGCACATACACGCTCACACACACACTCACACTCACAAATCGTGGGTCGCACGTACTACTGATTAAGCGTATCTGTCAAGGACGATTATTTTTTTCACCCCATAAAACAGATTCTTCTCAAAAGCTGAGTTACCAGGAAGCATTGAGTGCAACCGCAGTACCTCCCATGTTTTCACCTCAACAGACGCTGGTTTATCATTGACCGAAAGCCGCCCGGTGATTTCTGTTATTCCGTATTGGCAGCATTTCATTAAAGGGCGATCTGGTTCAGCAAGGAACTTAGTCCTGTTTGCTGAAAGGATGTTATGGAGGAAAACACTGGAATACCGCTGTTTCTTCTGAATGTTTATCAGTGATCAGGGACCAGAATGATCAGAATATTCCTGCTTCACAAATAACTGAGGTCTGTTTTTATTGTAAAACTGAGAAAACCAAACACACGCTGCGTACACAACACAAATACTCAAACTCACACATCGTGGGTCGCACATACTGCTGATTAAGTGTATCTGTCACGGACGATCATTTTTTCACCCAATAAAACTTTAGTTCGTCAAAGTTAGAAAGCAGCGGTGATTTCTATTATTCCTTATTGGCAGCATTTAATTTAAAGATGATTCACTTCAACAAGGTGAAAGAGTCTCTTATTTTGATAGGGCGATCTTTTTTTAGGCTTAAGCATTTTTGATTGACTTACAAAAGAAAATAGCTATTACTTACCCGTAGTGCTCAAAATTATAATGCGCGTATCTATAAGGAAGAGGTGGTGGTAAGATTGCTGACTCGCAGTTAAATGATCACTGGTTTGTGTCCGGGGGGCTTCCTTTCTGTTATTTTATTTATTTACTTATTTATTTTACAAATTGCTTTGAGTAGTAAGAAATGTAAGGAATTAATAACAATAATAATAATAGTATTATTATTATTATTATTATTATTATTATTATTATTATTATTATACGTGTGAATGCATGATCAAATTCAGCCGCTGCGTAGTGGGGTATGAATAAGGACAATACCACGAGTTCATTGAAATAATTACACAGCAAGGTGCACACGCAATGCAAACATAATGTGTATATTATTGAAGTAAAGGTTCATATAAATTAATTATATTCAACTTTTAACAAGTTGAGAGATGTCAACTGGTTAAAATGCACGAAATTATACATGTATTGCTTTATAGTCCACACATAGTGTATGTATATTATTAAAATAATGATGTAAAATTCCTATAAAATGGTATAGAATCTGCGTCGTAGACTTATTTTGTGTCAAATTTCTTCAAAGAAGTTTTTAATTAGTTTGCTTTAAAAAAATCTTACGGCAAACATGTGAACCGTTGAAAATCGCTGATCTTAATCAATTTGTTTTAGCGCATGCTCCGTGCAAAATGCTGTCATATCTGTTAATAAACATGCACGCACAGCATGTCCTGATGTCTGCGTTCTAAGGCTGCAGGTAAATTAAACGCTATTGACGTTTTACTGGGGTGCTCTGTGATTGAGGGCGGACAGTAAACTTTGGTAAAATGATGAGCTCGTTAAAATAAATGTAGCAATCCATTGTCATGCTATAAGTGACAGCTTGCTCTTAAACATTTACACAGGTGGTTTTTCCTGGGAATAAAAAGGGGGGAAAAATCCACGGAAAGGTTTTGTTGTTGAACTCAAATTTCACCTCCGCCATGTGAGCCAATCAAAACTATTGGAATGAAATATACAGTAGTTCTATATAAATAAATAAATAAATTTCCTATCACACCCACCCTTTCACCTCCTGTACATTGGAGAGGATTCTCATTTTCACAGCAGGTGCAATTATCCTATAAAACACATAGGAGTTCTCTGCACCGTTTTCATGGGAGATTAAAACTCATCAAATGTATTTAAAAAACTTTTAGCAGCCTGTGGCATCCCTCATCTGTAGTGGTCCAATTACAAAATGAACACCAGGCAGTTACAATTGTGCACAGTTTCTTTAATAAGTCTATTAGACAGTCTTTTATAACGTTTTCATATCGAGTGTGTCTCTTAATCCCTTCTAGCAGAGGAGACACTTATTTCCACAGCTTGGTCTATGCTGTAGAAACGCGTGCCCCCGTCTTCTGCTTGTAAATTAACACTGGAATTACAAAACTGTCCATAGTTTATTTAAAGAGATTGAAGGAAGTCTTCTATATCACTTTTTGTTTACTATGTCCTTACTCATCCACTAATTAAAAAAATCAAGCGCTTACACTGTCTTTTTAAGTATGTCTATGAAAATCGCTGTGAGTAGCCAGAAAAATGCTATATAAATGTAATATATTATTATTATTATTATTTTGGTTTTTTAAATCCAAATAAACCTGATAGGACTTCTTCCAGGATATGTGCCACTCTAGGGTACCAACAAAGTCAAACTGATTAGGACATTTTGTGATCAGTTTGTTTAAAGTATATTAAACAAAATATAACTTTTCATCATCTTCTCATTTCTAATTTGGCATTTCAGGATACAGTACAGTATATACTGCAAATATACATTTAAATTGTAACCGCTGATAATTATTTACTGTGTGCTTGCGTTTTCCATAAAACAGCATCAATATGTGCACAAAGTATAAGTGATAAAACACACAAATTCTGACATTAGCATGACTGTTGAAGGAAAAACATGTATTAGAAAGTATTCTATGGAGTTTTCATAAATTAATCAAACCTTTTGAGTTTTCTTAATATATTTTGTAATCAGGTTTTTAAATTTTTTTTATTTTTACTGCCACTTCACAGATCAACAATCCCCAACATGGTCACTGTCAGAATAAGTCTTTTAACTTTTTCCTGTGTCCATTAATACATTTTCTTGGTTTCACTACCCATCTGAAAGAGTTGGCATCAGGTTGGGTGGCACTTTTAAACTGTAGTAGTATGAGCAAGCGTCAGTGTGGTAAGCACTAGTTTGGCATTTCTTTCCGTCTCATTTTTTGTCCTGGGCCCAAGCCTGTAAATCTCTTTTGTAAATGGGTGGCTTGGATAGAGGACAGATACTAACAATTTTCAAGGCTATATTAAAACAATACTAAAAGATATTTGTGTATGTGTGTTGTAGTGCCCCATGTTGTAAGTGTTAGATCCATTGAAGAAGTCAACTTAAACAAAGAAAATGTACATTTTACAGGCTTGTTTGAAGTGTTTTACATTATAACCATATTTTTAATTGCTGCGTGAATATAATTTTTTAAAGAGGATGACCTTTACTATTGTCAAAAAAGACAAGCAGAGCAACAGGAGGAATATGAAAGTTATTTGTTGAGTTTAGGAGACAAAGGATACTTGTAAGGAAGTTCATGCCAGTGCTATTGGTGTACATTCTGGAATTTATAAAACTGCTGAAATTATTTCAAAAAAATGTTACTGGCCTGGTTTTATGCTGACATTAAAATGGCTACGTTTTCTGATAATTATAATCATTATTTTAATTAAAAGACTATAATTGTCAGAACAGATTCAATAAAATGTTTTAATATCTCAGTTGCTGTTTGTCGGACTCTTTAATTGACTTGTCCTACAAATGTGGATATTTGGTACTTCATTTGACAAATAATATGAATTTTTCCAAGTCTCATGTATTTCATATAGATAGATAATTAGATAGAACTTGTACTCTAAGGGAAAATGTGCTTCTTTTTTTAACAGAGGCTGAATGAATAAATAAATTAATATTAATATAATGAAAAACAGCCAATCCAATAAAATTGTCTAATGTTCATTCTGCAAGCAACAGTTGAAGCTCACAACTCTGACGCAAAAGCTCAGCTGTAGAAGTGAGTGTCCCTTTGAGTGGAGAGGATAATGGGACACAGTAGACTTGAAAGTGATATAGATGACTTTCAACAATCTTTTACCATGGATTTCAGACAATATTAGTTATCCAGGGTTCATTTTGAAAGAGCAGACAGGGTGCACACAAGCCCATGGATCTGCTCTAGCCATGGAAATGAGTGTTGCCTGTAGGGAATAGGATGCAAACACATAGTGGAGAAGATTATATAGAAAACTATATCTACAACCTTTTAAAATCAATTTTACATATTTTTAAACTATCCGTGTTCATTTTGTATAATCAGCAGTCAGAGGGCACACATTTTACAGCTCTACAGCAGCCATGGAAAATGAGCGTACCGACCAGTGGATGAGACATGCGTTTTCATTCCAATAGTTTTAATGACTCACATGGCTTGAGGTGAAATTTGAGTTCAAAACAAAACATTTCCGTGGATTTTTCCCCTTTTTATTCCCAGGAAAAAACACCTGTGTAAATGTTTAAGAGCAAGCTGTCACTTATAGCGTGACAATGGACTGCTACATTTATTTTAACGAGCTGTCTTTTAAATGTCTTTGTAAAGTGTTACTAGGCGTCGAGCAATGTATTATTATTACTGATATTTTACTAAATCTTACTATCCACGTTTCTTTGTTGATGATCCCCGTTGAAGAATTTTTTGGTAACAGAACAGTAAACACACCAAAACGACTAAAAAACACAACTGACGACTGGTATTTTTCGATATCATTTTAACAAAGTTTACTGTCCGCCCTCAATCACAAAGCACCCCGGTAAAACGTCAATAGCGTTTAATTTACCTGCAGCCTTAGAACGCAGACATCAGGACATCGCTGTGCGTGCATGTTTACTAACAGATATGACAGCATTTTGCACGGAGCATGCATTAAAACAAATTGATAAAGATCAGCGATTTTCAACGGTTCACATGTTTGCCGTAAGATTTTTTTAAAGCAAACTAATTAAAAACTTCTTTGAAGAAATTTGACACAAAATAAGTCTACGACGCAGATTCTATACCATTTTATAGGATTTTATATCATTATTTTAACAATATACATACACTATGTGTGAACTGTAAAGCAATCATGTATAATTTCGTGCATTTTAACCAGTTGACATCTCTCAACTTGTTAAAAAGTTGTATATAATTAATTTATATGAACCTTTACTTCAATAATATACACATTATGTTTGCATTGCGTGTGCACCTTGCTGTGTAATTATTTCAATGAACTCGTGGTATTGTCCCTATTCTTACCCCACTACGCAGCGGCTGAATTTGATCATGCATTCACACGTATAATAATAATAATAATAATAATAATAATAATAATAATACAATTGTTATTAATTCCTTACGTTTTTATAGCGCCTTTCTTACTACTCAAAGCAATTTGTAAAAATAAATAGGTAAATAAATAAAATAACAGAAAGGAAGCCCCCTGGACACAAACCAGTGATCATTTAACTGCGAGTCAGCAATCTTACCACCACCTCTTCCTGTTAGATACGCGCATTATAATTTTGAGCACTAATTTTTTATTTTATACTGTCATAAACAAATTACATCAAAAAGTTTTTTTAAAAAGGCAATTTGAAGCAAAGAGGGTAAGTAATAGCTATTTTCTTTTGTAAGTCAATCAAAAATGCTTAAGCCTTAAAACGATCGCCCTGTCAAAATAAGAGACTCTTTCACCTCGTTGACGTGAATCATCTTTAAATTAAATGCTGCCAATAAGGAATAATAGAAATCACCTCGCTGCTTTCTAAATTTGACGAACTAAAGTTTTATTAGGTAAAAAAAATGATCGTCCGTGACAGATACACTTAATCAGCAGTATGTGCGACCCACGATGTGTGAGTTTGAGTATTTGTGTTGTGTACGCGAGCGTGTTTGGTTTTCTCAGTTTTACAATAAAATAGACATCAGTTATTTGTGAAGCAGGAATATTCTGATCAATCTGGTCCCTGATCACTGATAAACATTCAGAAGAAACAGTGCTATTCCAGTGTTTACATCCATAACATCCTTTCAGCTAACAGGACTAAGTTCCTTGCTGAACCAGATCGCCTTTAATGAAATGCTGCCAATACGGAATAACAGAAATCACCGGGCGGCTTTCGGTCAATGATAAACCAGCGTCTGTTGAGGTGAAAAATGGGAGGTACTGCGGTTGCGATCAATGCTTCCTGGTAATTCAGCTTTTGAGAAGAATCTGTTTTATGGGGTGAAAAAATAATCGCCCTTGACAGATACGCTTAATTAGTAGTACGTGCGACCCATGATTTGTGAGTTTGTGAGTGTGTGTGGTTTTGTTCGTTTTACTATAAAACATCAGTTAAACATCAGTTATTTGTGATGCGGGAATATTCTGGTCATTTTGATCCCTGATCAACATTTAAAGAAAGAGAGCAACTCCAGTGTTTTCCTCCATAACATTCTTTCAGCAAACAGGACTAAGTTCCTTGCTGAAGCAGATCGCTCTTTAATGAAATGCTGCCAATACGGAATAACAGATATCACCGGGCGGCTTTCCACCAATGATAAACCAGCGTCTCATGAGGTGAAAAATGGGAGGTACTGCGGTTGCGATTAATGCTTTCTAGTAACTCTGCTTTTGAGAAGAATCTGTCATGGGAGGGACAAGAGGGAGCGAGTGAGGCGGGTACAATGAGCCGGGGCGGGACGGAGCGAGGCGAAGAGGCGGGTATCTGCGCGAGTGTTTTAAATAATGAAAGGAAAAAAGTGCTTTGAAATCGAGGACCCCAACAAATAGGGCTTACGAAACAAAACGCGACAGACAAGCGTATGCTGCTTGTATAAAATGTTCACAATAATTACAACAGTGTTGAAGCAATGATGAAGCAAAAGGGAGATGCTAAACATGGGTGACCGCGTTGTGCCTGCCCATAAATCCCAACCAATGTATATATCTGAACCGATCTATCTGAACCAATATATATATCAGAACGAACCGATCTATCTGAACCAATATATATATCAGAACGGATGTATCTGAACCGATGTATATATCTAAACCAATCTATTTTAACCAATCTATATATTTAAACCAATGTATATCAACCAATATATATATCTCAACCAATGTATATATTTGAACGGATGTATTCAAACCAATGTATAAATCTGAACGGATGTATCTCAACCAATGTATATATATCAGAACGGATCTATGCAAACCAATTTATATATATTTCAACCAATGTATCTAAACCAATGTATATATCTGAACGGATGTATTCAAACCGATGTATATATCTCAACCAATACATCCCAACCAATGTATATATTTGAACCGAAATATATATCTGAATGGATGTATTAAAACCAATGTATATATTCAAACCA
The DNA here is from genome assembly GCF_016835505.1 of Polypterus senegalus. Taxonomy (NCBI): domain Eukaryota; kingdom Metazoa; phylum Chordata; class Cladistia; order Polypteriformes; family Polypteridae; genus Polypterus; species Polypterus senegalus. The sequence goes on from NW_024379217.1 coordinate 13,415, forward strand.
ATGTATCTGAACCGATATAAATATCTGAACCAATGTATATATTTACAAACCAATCTTTTTTCCTGAACGGCCCTCATAGTTGTAGTATAGTGTTGTTGTCATATATATATATATATATATACACATATATATATATATATATATTGTCAGGGATGCCAGGGGCTATGAACCGGCCGGGACGCCAGGAGGGACCGGAAGAGGGTCAGAGCCCGCCTGGATCACGTGGGGTGCGCCTTCCGGGTTGTTTTGGGAGCCACGGGTCAAGGGCTTGGAAGCTCTTCCCTGTAGGGGCCCGTGGCCACCGCCAGGAGGCGCCCCAATGCCTTGGGGATTTGTTTCCCCAGCACTCCTGCCACACCAGGAAGTGCTGGGGGGAAGACTTGAGACGGTGCCCGGGGAGCAGCCGGGAGGACAGCCGACACTTCCGCCACGCTGGGGCGTGGCCAGAGGATTGCCGGGAACACCTGGGGCTCATCCGGGTCCTTCATAAAAGGGGCCGTCTCCCGTCATTGAGGGCTGGAGTCGGGTGGAGGTAGGACGAAGCTGTGAAGAGTGGAGGCGGCCCGAAGAAAGGCATTGTGGCCAGGACATTGGGTATTTGGGGGGTTTGTGCACGTGACTAGGTCTTTATGACCAATGGACTGGGGTCTTGGTGACCAAATAGTTTGTAAATAATTTGTAAATAAACGTGTGGTGGTGTCATAACAACATGTCCGCCTGTCTGTGCCCGGGTACCGTTCACATCTGGCGTAGTCGGCAGGATACTCCGCCTGTTACAAGGCGGAGACCTGTACAAAGAAATATTGTTGTGGACGGCCCGGTGCAGCAGGGGACCCCACCACACACCGCGGTGCTGCGTGCACACAGCCCCGCTGGGTAAAGGAACCCACGGACCGCCAGGGGTCCGCAGGAGGCCGTTATTCCTGGAAGCGGGCGGGCGGCGTGCATTGGAAGAGTGCAGCGGTCTCCAACGAAGCGCGCCGTTGCTGGAGGCGCCGGGACGGCATGGCGCCCAGAGAGGCCACGCCGAGGACGTTTCCTCGGTTTGACGGGACCTGGGAGGTGAGTTCCCTGCCTATCGGCAGCCGGCCCTTGGGGCCGGGCGTGTTTTGTTTTCCAGGCAGGGACCTCCAGGATCCGCTGTCAGTGGCGGCGCATGCTGGTTTGCGGGCTCCGGCAGCACAGCGGCAGCCGCGAGGGCTGCGAAGGAGGACGCTGCAGCTCGAGAGGCGCTGGCAACAGCAAGGCTGCCGGCAAGCACGTCGCCGCCGCAGAAAGGGAGCCAAGATGGCGCGGACGGAAGTCCCTCCCCTGACAGGCACGCCATTGGACGGTGTGTCTTGCGTGCCCGCCGATGACTGTAGAGAGGCGGGACCAGGGAATGTCCATCACGGGCAGGGGAGACCGATTGGGCGGAGGAGAAGGCCCACAGGAAGTGGCGGCGTCGGAGGCCGACAGTCAGGTAGGCTCGCGTCGGTTAACTTCCTGTCTTTGCCGGCTGCTTTGGCGGAGCTGGGCGTCCCTTCAGCCCGCCGGGCAGCGTGTATTACAGGTGCTATGTGCCCTCCGGGCTGAGGTGCTGGTACTGGAGAGGAAGGCGCCGGGCGCTGAGAACGTTTTTCGACAACGGACGGCGCGACGCTGGAATCTCCAGCCGGAGAGGTACAGCGAGACGGTGAGTACAGCCGACTCCGTAAAGCATATGGGAGGGCTGCTGAAAAGGCTGTGAAGACAATGATCAGTTCGAGTAAGCAGCCCTCCGACAGGAGTGCGGCGCCGCTGGCTGCATGCTTGGGCGAGGGGAGTCCGTGAGGACGCTGAAGGGACACGGGCTGCTAAGTGCCCCGGGTCCTAGCGCCCTCCGCCCCGAGTTGGCTGCGGTGTCGCGCCGCACTATAGGGACGCAGACGGGACAGAGGCGCCTTTTATTCCATAAGGAGTCTCAAACCGTCAGGGCGTCCCAGAGGCGAAGGGAGGAATAAAGGGCTGGGTGCCGATTCCTCCGATAAGGTGAGACGCGTTGCTGGGTGCACGCAGCGTGTGGCTGGCTGCCCTCTGGGAGAGCAGAGGGAATCCCTGAGGCCGGCGGAGAGAGAGCGGGCGGTGCCGCGACTCCATCGCCGAGGGACACGGAAGCCGCGGAGAGGGTGCCGATCAGGCAAGTGCCGGGTGCGGTTGGAGGGGCGCTGCCCGTGCGTGCACGAGCTGGGTGCTTTGGCAGCGGTTCTGCCCCTGTGTTCTCTTTTGTAGGGACGGACCCCGGGCGAGTTGAAGGAACCCTTCGTGGCGGAACAGCCCTCTGATGTCGGGCCGTCTGCAGAAGGATCTCTGTCGGTGCGCAGGTGCGCTCGCAGCTGGAGGAGCCAACGGGGAACGAGTGCCTCAGAACAAAGGCGTGGAGGTCCCGGAGGGGGTGCCCACCAAGGAGGCCCCGGGGTGCCGGTAAAAGGGGGGAGCACAACCTGTGCGAGGCACAGGGATGCACCATGGGTTGGTGTCTGGATTGTGTCTCCGCCCCTGTCCCTGCTAGGAGTGCGGGGCCGGACCCCGGCTGTCCTCGAGTGGGGCCCGTTTCGGAGCTCTGCTGCCCTCGCGGGACGGGTCGCTCTACCCACAGTGGTCTTCGCTGGCTGTGGGGCACTGTCAGGGATGCCAGGGGCTATGACCCGGCCGGGACGCCAGGAGGGACCGGAAGAGGTCAGAGCCCGGCCTGGATCACGTGGGGTGCGCCTTCCGGGTTGTTTTGGGAGCCACGGGTCAAGGGCTTGGAAGCTCTTCCCTGTAGGGGCCCGTGGCCACCGCCAGGAGGCGCCCCAATGCCTTGGGATTTGTTTCCCCAGCACTCCTGCCACACCAGGAAGTGCTGGGGAAGACTGAGACGGTGCCCGGGAGCAGCCGGGAGGACAGCCGACACTTCCGCCACGCTGGGCGTGGCCAGAGATTGCCGGGAACACCTGGGGCTCATCCGGGTCCTTCATAAAGGGGCCGCCTCCGCCATTGAGGGCTGGAGTCGGGTGGAGGTAGGAAGCTGTGAAGAGTGGAGGCGGCCCGAAGAAAGGCATTGTGGCCAGGACATTGGGTATTTGGGGGGTTTGTGCACGTGACTAGGTCTTTATGACCAATGGACTGGGGTCTTGGTGACCAAATAGTTTGTAAATAATTTGTAAATAAACGTGTGGTGGTGTCATAACAACATGTCCGCCTGTCTGTGCCCGGGTACCGTTCACAATATATATATATATATATATATATATATATATATATATATATATATATTTACACACACACACATAAACATATATATATATATACATATCTATACATATACACATATATACATACATATATATCTACATATATACACACATATACATACTGTATATACACACACATATATACACACAAATACATATATATATATATATACATATACATACATATCTACATATATACACACACAGCTATTTCGTATCAGTGCAATACGCTGTTTGTTAAAACGGTTGACTCCCGCTCTTACGCAATAACAAATCAAATCATTCAGTTGTCTTTGCTCATATGTCATTTTAGAGCTGGACGCCTGGCATCTTTTTGGCCACAAGTTTGTTTCTGTTTGGTGTGAGGTTCTGTGTTGTGGAGATTCTCAGGATGGATTGCAGGTGCTCATCAGTGAGGCGACTCCTGTGTGCTGTTTTGTTAGTCTTTATCACTGAGAAGAGCTTCTCACACAGATATGTGCTACCAGACATGCACAAGGTTCGAGCCGCATGTAGACGGACTTTTTTTGTTCATCAAAGTCACCAAAGCGCCGTGCAAACTCAGTGCGCAGTGCGCTCAGTTTATCAGCAAAGTGCGTATTTGGGAACACCGTAGTGACGACTTGGTTTAACAGTACTTGGCAACAGGGAAAGTGGGGCAAGGTGAACTGGTGCATTTGTGTCTCCCATAAAAGCAGCTTCACTTGAAATCACTTTGTGATTGTGCACGGGTTAAAACGTCCGCTGAAGTGTCAGATTCTTATTTAATTATGCTGTTTTCTGTATCTTCTGAATTGCATTCAGGTTACCCTGATGCAAGGCAGCTGAAGCGCTGCATTATGGGATCTGTAGTTTATTGTGTTACCAGCGCTTCATATACCCGGGCTTTAATAACAATAATACAGTATATAAAATGATCTCGCGGCCGGATATAATTACACGGGCCGGATGTGGCCCGCGCCCTTGAGTTTGACACATATGGACTAAATAGAACTTGAAAAGATATGTTTTTCAAATGTGATCGCGCAATTCAGATAGAGTTGACGCCAAGACTACAGCCTGCATGCCTCAATGAGTCATCCTCCCTCGCTCTTACTTTTTTACCGTTCATCTAATGAATACACTGAGTATGGCTTTACCAAAACAATCATTGATGGCAATAAAGTATCCATTATTCGAGTATGTAGATCGGAATATATATATATATATACCCGCGTATCGCAGCGGAGAAGTAGTGTGTTAAAAAGGTAGAAAAGAAAAGGGAACATTTTAAAATAACGTAACATGACTGTCAATATACAGTATTTGTTTTGTGAGTGTTACTGAGTGTTGCTGTCATCAAGGATTTGATTATCATTATTTCTTTCAATCAGGTTCGTATTTGTAGGATGTGTTGTGTTCAAGTTACATTCCGTGTTTGTCAATCGTTGTAAAGATGACAGGTTTCATTCATCGATTCGTTTCTTACTGCATCAATAAACAGCTCGTCTTCTTCTTTATCTGAGACCTGACACACTGCATGCACGGGTTTTTTACACTGTCTTCCTTTAGCGGGACATTGACTTTTTCCACCGGTGCTTTGTTTCCACAGTAGCTGCATTTATGAATATGCTTATCAGACGCTTCATATTTTTTGCTGTCTTTTCAATTGTGTAATTCGGTTTTTGTTCAGCGCTCTTTGGAACTGTTGCTTTTATCTGTGCACGCGCCAGTTCACGGAGCCACTCGGTGTACTTGCATCGAAGGTTCCCAGCTGTGCTGGTGCCATCTCGTGCTATGTCCATAGCTGTATTTAATGTTACCTTAGTCCTGGCACTTAAAACTTTCTCTCGCAGTTTCGCTGAGTTTGTGTCAAACACCACCCTGACCATCTCATCTTCCTCTCCATAAGCACAGTCCTTCACCCGTGAATATTTACCCGTGGCAGTTTGCTATTGGATTGCCGCTGACGGACGGCCTTATATGGGCAGGCACTAAATTACAAACGCCAGCGCAGCCTGTCTATGAACTTAATTTAAAGTGTAGGTTTACATCGTGCTTTGTTTCCAGTAGCAGAACTCATGAATATGGTTGTATATGTCACTCGCTCGCTTCTTATTGTTTCGCTGCCTTCTCAATTATATAATGCATGTTTTCTTAAGCGCTTTTTTGAGCTCTTCCTGGTTTTCTATGTACTGCGTGATTACGTGGGAGGCGTGATGATGTCACACGAAACTCCGCCCCCACGGCGTTGAAGCTCATCTCCATTACAGTAAATGGAGAAAAACTGCTTCCAGTTATGACCATTACGCGTAGAATTTCAATATAAAACCTGCCTAACTTTTGTAAGGAAGCTGTAAGGAATGAACCTGCCAAATTTCAGCCTTCCACCCACACGGGAAGTTGGAGAATTAGTGATGAGTCAGTGAGTGAGTCAGTGAGTGAGTGAGGGCTTTGCCTTTTATTAGTATAGATTCTCAATTAAGTTAGCTTCCCTCTTATTAGCAACATTTACAGAAGCTAGAGACAATAAAATTCTACCTTAAACTTCTCACCAATCATTAATTACCGTCTTTCCCAAGCAAACTAAGGACTTATTACAGTGTGCATCATACAGACCAATCTCACTTCTGAAAAAGATATTCTCCAAAGTCTTAGCTAGAATGATTGAGAAGGTGCTTCCTTCAGTAATATCACAAGACAAACTGTATTTATCAAAGGCAGACATTTGGCTCCGAATCTTCGACTCCTGTTTAATGTAGTACAGGTAATCCCTGGGTTACGTACAAGATAGGGACTGTAAGTTTGTACTTAAGTTGAATTTGTATGTAAGTCGGAATAGGTACATTATTTTAATAAATGCTATTGTTGACCGACTGTAACCAAGTGCTCTGCCAATGAGAGTTTCTAATCTGACCTTTTTATTATTTCTACGTTATTTTCAATAGTGATGGTTTATCACTTCTTTACTGTATCACCAGAACTTGCATCTGATTTGTGTTTCAGATACATTTTTTTACAAAATCACAAAATTGTTAATTTTTTTTTACAAATAAATTTATTGAAAGATTTGAGTTCATATTGAAATAGCATTTGACAATTTGTAGGGATGGAAATGCAGGTCTAAATGCAAAATACGCCTTACCGAATGATTACTGGGGCCAAATTCAGAAGAATGCTTCCGAGCAGATTGACTTGGACTGCGTAGCAGGGCTAGTCATACGCTTTCCACATTTTCTGGGGTACGTGCCGGTCATGTAGCCCCCGGCAGTCTTTTGTTCATTAGTGTACCTCGTGTACGAAGTGCTTTAACCCAACGTAGGATAGTGTTACAAGCGGGAACAGCTTTATTTCTGCGGATATTGAAATGCCAATGAAACTCACGCTAAACTGTGGTAATAGATTAGTTGTTCTTGACAAAACTGCCATACGCAAAAACGCGGTGTTCTATTGTCCATGGCTCCATGGCTTCAACTAATAAGGAAATAAAAAAATGCTAAGACTTTGTGAACCTAACGCCACCTACCGCACATCTGTCACTCCACCTAGTGGAGAGTTCTAGCCATTTCAAAGATGTCCGTCCTTTCTTCCTCACCCTGTACAAGCTATCACAGCAAGAAGGCACCCATCATCAACACGTCTGATGTACTGACAAGAGACAACTTCCTGCTATGTGCGTAACAGTACAAGCAGGCTTGCAATTGAGAATGAATGGAGACAGTGAGGGGCCGTTCACCACCCACCCACCCACCACGCAGTCACCTCCATTACAGTATGCAGCATCCACCCACCGAGAACGAACATGGTGCGGCCAAAGGCAGGTAGTGAATCACCCACCACCGCCCCCATTCAACAGGCAACCACCTGAGGCACACTACAATGCTACCCCCCTGCCACCCTGTTCACCCTCAATGGCCTCCGTTCAGCCACAACTTGGTCACCACTTGCAGCATTGCCAGCCGCCCGCCGAGAATGAACGGAGCAGCTGTGTGTGGTGGCGGGCAGTGAAATGCCCCCCTCTGCTCCATCCAGCCTGCGTCCAGTTAGGTCCAGTAGCTGCGGAGGTGTAGTGGACAAGCAGCGAACTGCCCCATCAAGCCTCGGTCCGGCACATGAGCGAAAGCTGTGGCCCCGGTCACTATGGACCACGAGTCACTGCTTGCCGCAGGGAGCTGCCCGAGGGACACTACAATGCGCGAGCAGCGAAATAGCCCCCTCCAGCCTCTGTCCAGCCACCACTTGCAGCGTCTCCTGGCGATGATGACGGAGCGCCAGTTACTGAGGCGCATGCATCGCAGCTGTGGCCCCGTTCATAAGTTGTAGGTCGGATATTCGTAACCTGGGAACTACCTGTATATTCACCCACAAAGTCTAACACCCCAGAGATATTATTATCGTTGGATGCAGAAAAACTATTTCATGTGGTTGAATGGAGCTACCTTTTCACTACATTGGAGACATTTGGGCTTGGTCTGAATATTTTTGCATGGATGAAACTACTGTATACCAGTCCAGAACCTTCAGTTTGTATTAACAACATTATTTCAGATTATTTCAAGCTAGAACGTGGTACTAAATAAGGATGCCCCTTGTCACCACTGCTTTTTGCAATTGCCATTGAGCCACTAGCAGTTCACTGTCAAAATGCTTATGAGATAAAGGGGGATTATCAGAGAAGGACTTGAATAGAAAATTTCACTATATGCAGATGATATGGTACTGGTAAAATACTGTGCCTGCAGTTCTAACAGCATTCACAGAATTTCAAAAGATTTTTAGGGCTCAGAATTAATTTGAATAAAAGTGTGCTCTTTCCAGTGAACTCTCAAGCACACAATATTAGATTAGACACCTTCCCTTATATCATTGCAGATCAGTTTAAATACCTAGGGGTAAACATTACAATTAAGCATAAAACTCTTTATCAACAAAATAAGCAAGACTTCCATAGATGGTCTAATCTCCATCTTACTTTAGCTGAAAGAATTAATGCTGTCAAGATGAATATCCTTCCTAAGCTTCTTTTTCTGTTTCAAAGCATTCCAATATACATCAATAAATAATTTTTAAGAAATAAGATTCAATTATAACCTCATTTATTTGGAATTCAAAACATCCACATATCCAAAGAGCGACCTAACATTCAATTTTATTACTAGGCAGCAAATATATAAGCTATAAAAACCTGGACATTGACACAAATAAATCAACATACACAGGCTTGGTCCGCAATAGAAATAAAATCCTGCAGCATTTCTTTATATTCCTTGCTTTGTACCCCAATAGGTACAAGTTATCGCCAATATACTAACAACCCAATTGTGCTTCATTCATTCAGAATATGGAACCAAATTAGGAAGTGCTTCAAGACAGAGAAGCTTTTATCTGCGGCACCTCTGCACGAGAATCACCTGTTTACACCCTCTCAAACATACGTAGCTTTTAATGTCTGGAAAACTTTCGGGATTACATCATTCAGAGATATGTACATAGACATCATATTTGCATCCGAAGAACAATTACACTCCATATTTAACTTATCAGCAGCACATTTCTTTCACTACCTCCAAATTAAAAAACCTACCTCTATTCTGGAAAAATATTTATCAGTCTTGAGGGCTCAGACAATATTACTGTAATATATAAAAACCTTTTAACACTAGAATTACCAGAGCCTATGTAAATCCTTCCCACCTTAAATCGCTTCTTAAAATCGTTCATAGCTCTCCACCAGCGTCTTTTGTCATCTAAATGTGCTGAGAAAAATCAGGCTGCAAGCAGCCGGCTATTCCATCCCCCCACTGACTTAGAACGCGCACAAACTTCTCCCAGCTCATGCCTTGATTGATTTTCTGGGAGTGAAGTGGAGTTTTAGAGTGGAAATAATAGACCGTTGTTTGGAACACACGCATTTCATGTCTGTTTCGTTTTTTCAGTAATCTGTGTAAACACATTGTTAAAACAGAAATATTTTTTATATTCTACTACCAGATAACAAAATATAGGCATAAGCTATATAATGTATGAAGCCTGAAGTATCAAAGAAATACTTTCATAAAAGGTACAAATCTAACACAATTGCGCTTTTATTCAAAAATATAACTGCAGAAACAAAAAGCCGCCTTAACATGCGACATTGACACCTGTTTATTATGACTGCCTCCGTGGCAAAATAGAATTAGCTGCCGACTGGGAATCAAAAGGTCGTGAGTTCGATCTTGCACCACTCCGCTTTGAGAAAGTAAACTGCTCTTAGTCTTACTATTTTAGAATAAAACATACATTTGATTTCAGTCTGTAACAGCCGTGTAATTTATGATACTTGTAAAGGTTAGCTTTGGTTTTTTTTTTTTTTTAGTCAGTTTTATTATCTCAGCCGCATTCACGAGCCCAAACACACCCCACCCCCGCATCAGACACTGCTGTTTTCACATAGACGCGCTGTAACAGAGGTAAACTCAGCTCCCTTCTACATCGGAGCAAAAAAAGTGCATGCAGACATGTCTGTGCCAAATAAATAACATTCAACATTAATAACATTCCCTTCCTCTTTTTTATTCTAATTAATTATTTATTTATTTTATCTTCTATTAACATTTTGTTCTGTTGGCCTAGCTCTCTTCTCAGGAGTGGGGTTAATATATTTCAACCTAGTTTTGTAAACCTTGACTTGCTTGCATGGAATGTTATGTGATTTTAATCTTCTTCTTCTTTCGGCTGCTCCTGTTAAGGGTGGCCACAGCAGATCATCTGATTCCATATCTTTCTGTCCTCTGCATCTTGTTCTGTTACACCCATCACCTGCACGCCCTCTCTCACCACATCCATAAAACTTCGCTTAGGCCTTACTCTTATTCTTTTACCTGGCAGCTCTATCCTTAGCATCCTTCTCCCAATATACCCAGCATCTCTCCTCTGCACATGTCCAAACCAACGCAGTCTCGCCTCTCTGAATTTGTCTCCCAACCGTTCAACTTGAGCTGACCCTCTAATGTACTCATTTCTAATCCTATTCACCCTAGTCACATCCAGTGCAAATCTTAGCATCTTTAACTCTGCCACCTCCAGCTCTGTCTCCTGTTTTCTGGTCAGTGCTACCGTCTCCAACCCATATAACATAGCTGGTCTCACTACCGTTCGGTAGACCTTCCCTTTCACTCTTGCTGATACCCGTCTGTCGCAAATTACTCCTGACACTCTTCTCCACCAATTCCAGCCTGCCTGCACTCTCTTTTTCACTCCTTTTCCACAATCCCCATTATTCTGTACTGTATATCTCAAGTATTTAAACTCATCCACCTTCGCCAACTCTACTTCCTGCATCCTCACCATTCCACTGACCTCCCTCTCATTTACACACATGTATTCTGTCTTGTTCCTACTGACCTTCATTCCTCTCCTCTCTAGAGCATATCTCCACCTCTCCAGGGTTTCCTCAACCTGTTCCCTACTATCGCTACAGATCACAATGTCATCAGCAAACATCATAGTCCACGGGGACTCCTGTGTAATCTCGTCTCTCAAACTGTCCATCACCATTGCAAATAAGAAAGGGCTCAGAGCTGATCCCTGATGTAATCCCACCTCCATGTTGAATGCATCCATCACTCCTAACGCAGACCTCACCACTGTCACACTTCCGTCGTACATATACTGTACAACTCTTACGTACTTCTCTGCCACTCCCAACTTCCCAATACAATCAGCTCTTCTCAAGGCACCCGGTCATAAGCAATGCAACTCCTTCTGGCCTTCTCTAAACTTCTTCATCAACATTCTCAGAGCAAACATTGCATCTGTGGTGCTCTTTCTTGGCATGAAACCATACTGCTGCTCACTAATCATCATCTCACTTCTTAACCTAGCTTCCACTACTCTTTCCCATAATTTCATGCTGTGGGTCATCAATTTTATTCCCCTGTAGTTACTGCAGTCCTGCACATCCCCCTTATTCTAAAATATCGGCACCAGTATACTTCTTCTCCACTCCTCAGGCATCCTCTCACTTTCTCTTTTCACCTTGCACCTTATCTCCTTGTACTCTTGTGTACTTTCTCTATCTCTCTGACTATCCCACTTCTACTCTGCATACTCTCCTGTATTTCCTCATTCCTCTTTCCATATGTCATGCCAAGCACTCTTCTTGCTGTCACCCTTACTACATCTGCTGTAGTTTCCCAGCTCTCTGGTAACTCTTCACTGTCACCCAGTGCCTGTCTTACCTCCTACCTAAACTCAACCTGCAGTCTTACTATTTCAACTTCCACCATTTGATCCTTGGCTCTGCCCTCACTCTCTTCATCTTGCAGGCCACTTGTGTACACGGGGAGACCAAGTCTTACCGCAGCGCCCGCTGTTACATCACCTGGAAGGGGCAAGTTTCCAACTTGACGGTCGCGGTGTTACCAGATACCCCGTATCCGGTAATTTTGGGGCAAGACTGGTCACACAGGAAAAGCGGTAAGACGAACACCGCTCCCGGGGCCTCGCTACGTCTGGTCATGAAGGGGCGAGGCGCCCTTCCTGCGGTCTCCACGCCATGCTCTGAGGCAAACCAAAATGGCGCAGGCACATCGAAGGAGGTTTCTCAGGCGACGGACTCTGACCTGGAAGTATCCGCCGGAGAAGGGATGAGCCAGGAAACCCTTCCCCCAAACCGCTTACAAGACCCCCTAAGTAATTTGGACCACCAATTTCGGTCCACGCCTGCCTCGTTTAAAAGGGAGCAGTGGAATGACGATTCCCTGCGGTTTGCCCGGAATGCGATTGTTCTTCCAGGCAGCTCACAAGCTGACGGTTCCATGCCACGCGAGCCCTTCTTTGTACTGGAGATTGATCTGTTGTATCGGGTCGCAACCCATGAGGGGGAGGTGTGGAAACTGTTGTTAGTGCCGCGTACCTTCCAGCGGGAAGTATGCGAGCTGGCTCATGCCCACTTCCTAGGCGCCCACCTCGGGGCCGAGAAGACACTGGAGAGAATCAAGCTCCGCTTTTACTAGCCCGGGATCAACGAGGAGGTCCGGCGTTTCTGTCAATCCTGTCCGGAGTGCCAGACTCGCCAGATTCCTAGGAGGGACCGTGCTCCCGGCCCCGATTCCCCTGATAGACATCCCGTTTGACCGAATAGGGGTAGACCTGGTAGGTCCCCTGGAACCCTCAAACCGTGGCCACAAGTATATATAGATTATATATATATTATTATATATTATAAGTTATTAAACAGTAAAACATTAACGTTTTAAGAAGTACAGGGACATTGAGCACTACTGGAGTGGTTGCGGGTAAACTACATTTTAAAGACTGTGTAACACAACAGGTAAGTAGTACTAACAGCAGCTAAAATGTATATGGATCATCTCTCGGTAGTTGATCCCTTTTGAAAGGCGCTACACGAAGACTATGGTATAGAAATTGCATTTTCTATGTGAATGTTCAAATTTCTGCCTCTGGTAATGTGCCTTACCGGCATTACCAGCAATTAAAGAAAATTATTTTTGTGTCCTCTGCAGTGTTAAGAGAGAAAGGCTTTGGTTTGGGATAAAAGGAAAAAAGGTGTAAAGAAAGTAAAGTTGCCTTTTCTTTTATATAGTATAGAGAGATGTGTTCGCTGACGCTATGATCGCCTTTTGGGGACAGTCGCGGTGGGTCTTGTGTAGACTGGTGAGACGTCCCCGCCATTAATTGGCTGTGATGGCACTGTCAGTCCTCCACTCGTGTGCGTGTGTTCATAATCCGAGCTGAGGACCTCATAATCGTATACGTGCAAAAGAAAGTGTGAATCGCCTTAATATTATTTTGCCGTGGTGTAGAAAAGGGGTCCCGTGTTTGCACTTGTCTGGGCTATAGCGCAGGGGGAGGATGAAAAAAATTAAAAGTGCTCACTTTGACTTAAGGCAGAAGCGCAGTCAGCGTCTCAAAGGCCGGCACAGCTATGCACGCGCTGGCTGCTCGACTTTTGCTGGGCAGGGGACCCCAGTTTTTGTACACACGCTCATGATATCAAAAGTCTCAGCGCTCTTTGGAGGTCATTCATATATTATATATATAGCAAAATACCCGCTACCAGAGCGGAGAAGTAGTGTGTTAAAGAAGTAATGAAAAAGAAAAGGAAACATTTTAATAATAACGTAACATGATTGACATTGTCATGAGTGTTGCTGTCATATATATGCCTGCCTAAATAAGTCACCCTCGCTTTGCTCTTACTTTTTACCGCTCATTTAATCATGGCTAGTGGCGGAAAAATTATAAAATGGAAGGAGGACTGGTATGGCTTTACCAAAACAATTATTGATGGCAAATCGATTATTCATAAAGCTTGAATTGGTGATCTGTTTTTCTGTGTTAACCTCATATTTTTCATACTTCTTCTCAAACTAAGGTGGTGCGAGGGTAAAATGAATTGGGATGCGCTGATCAATGTAATCGGTGTACCAGGAAATCATGCATTGACAAAAGCTCCCCTTTGCTTGTAATGCAAAGTGTGATTAAATGCATTATTTTAAACGTTATGGAGCACATGCATCAAAGCTTCTCAGCTGTGCTTGTGCTAAGAAAAGGAAAGATTTTAAAAATAACGTAACACGATTGTCAATGTAACCTTTGTAAGTAGTGCCTGGAGGATTCAGTGTGGAGAAACTCTAGAGACAGCGTGTGTATTAACTTGTGGATTTTTCTGTGAGTATTTGGTGGCAGTGTGACGAAGTTGCTTCGAAGACGGCATTAGCTGAGCTCAGCTCAGAGCGAAATGAGGTAAATGGGAGGGAGATGATGACGTGACTCCCCACCGCCTTTAACTGTCAATCCCCACAAACACAGTCTCGAATTTGCATAAGCACACCCCTTCACCTACAATTTTAACTTAGTTACAAAGTGATCAAAACTCTCGCTTATATCCCTCGTCCTCTCATTAAACTTGTATCCCGCATTACCTGTGGGCATGTGAAACGCCAGCGTAGCCTGTCTATGAACTTAATTTAAAGTTTAGGTTTACACCTTGCTTTCTTTCCGAGGTAGCAGCACTCATGAATATGGTAGTATATGTCACTCGCTCGCTTCTTATTGTTTCGCTGCCTTCTCAATTATATAATGCATGTTTTCTTAAGCGCTTTTGAGGTCTTCCTGGTTTCTATGTACTGCGCTGACAGTCAGTTCACGTGATTATGTGGGAGGCGTGATGATGTCACACGAAACTCCCCCCACGCCTTTCCAGCTCAACTCCATTACAGTTAATGGAGAAAAATACCTTCCAGTTATGACCATTAGGCGTAGAATTTCGAAATGAAAACTGCCCAACTTTTGTAAGTAAGCTGTAAGGAATGAGCCTGCCAAATTTCAGCCTTCTACCTACACGGGAAGTTGGAGAATTAGTGACGAGTCAGTGAGTGAGTGAGTGAGTGAGTGAGTGAGTGAGTGAGTGAGTGAGTGAGTGAGGGCTTTGCCTTTTATTAGTATAGATATATGTGTGTGTGTATGTATGTATGTATGTGTATATATATATATATATATATATATGTATGTGTATATATATATATGTATATTTATCTTTATGTATGTATGTGTATATGTATATGTGTGTGTATGTATGTGTGTATATGTATATATATGTATATATATATGTAGATGTGTATATGTATAGATATGTGTATGTGTAGATATGTATATATGTATATTGTCAGGGATGCCAGGGGCCATGACCCGGCCAGGACGTCATGAGGGACCGGATGTGGGTTTGTGCCCACCCTGGATCACGTGGGGGTTGCCTTCCGGGTGGCTCTGGGGGCCACGGGTACAGGGCATGGAAGCTCCACCCCTGTAGGGGCCCGTGGTCACCGCCAGGAGGCGCCCCAATGCCTTGGGGACCTGTTACCCCAGCACTTCCACCACACCTGGAAGTGCTGGGGGAATATTTAGGACGGCGCCCGGAGAGCAGCCGGGAGGACAGCCGGCACTTCCGCCATGCTGGGGCGTGGCCAGAGGAGGAATGCCGGGAACACCTGGTGCTCATCCAGTAACCATATAAAAGGGGCCGTCTCCATTCAATCGAGGCTAGAGTTGGGTGGAATATATATATATGACAGCAACACTCATAACAGTGACAAAACAATTACAGTGACAATCGTGTTACGTTATTTTTAAAATGTTTCCTTTTCTTTTTCATAACTTCTTTAACACACTACTTCTCCGCTGCGATGCACAGGTATTTTGCTAGTAATTAAATATATACTATGAATATATTTCAGTGTTCCTTAAAATTTTGAAGAATCTGCGTTCTAAGCTTACAGACGGCTTGATATTTATTAAAGAGGTGATTGTGTGGTTACTTGGAGAAAGAAAAGGAAGGACAGGAAATGAGGGTTAGTATGTTTGAAAGAGACAGTACTGCTGCAATAAATTATTTCATCGAGGTTCACGCATGACGCATTAAACATTTTGCAGGAGGCAGGAACAATTTCTGGACAGGGCGCCAGCTTGTCGCTACCATAGTAGCCCCATGTTTGAAACATGCTTTAATTAATTTCATCATGAAAATGATATCAAGTATACATCTTTTAATTGAAATTGTTCAGAGATCTGTAATTTCATGAATGCAATGTATTCTGTGTCCTGTTGGCATAAGATAGCCTGCTTAAGAAGCAAGTAGTGATGCACACACATGGAGCACACAGACATACAGAATATAAAGCATTTAATGTGCTACTTTAGTTATTATGGGATTTGAGGAACTATTAAATTAAAAAATGTTAAGATTAATATTATGATGTTCTACTTTAATGGCAAATTAAACTATATAATTAAAAGTGGAAATTTTGAGATTTAAGTTGACATTTCAAGGCTTTTTTTCCCCACTGTGTCACTATTTTTTTACTTTTCTCTGTACCCTAATAAGCTTCCATATGGCATTCATATGGTGGGCTACGACTCGCCTTTTCACAGCGACTTTGATATCTGACCAGTTCTTTTTTTTTTCGGGCACTGTGCCACTTTCTGAACTTGAACTTTCGATCAACTTCCTTTTGTTGTTTATACAACTGCTTAAACCAACAAATAGTATGTTTTCCTTGCCTCCACTTGCCATTAGCTGATATTCTTTTTTTCCCCGTGCTTTTGCCATTGTCTTTTCACAGAACGTGAACATTACTCTGGGAGGAGTCTAGGAGTGGCGGGCAGCGTGCACAAGCATTATATTTCATGCAGACCGGGATTTCTGTAGCAGAAGTGTGTGGAAGTTGGCCTACACACTGTTTTCTGCATCTGAGTTTTGTTGTTTGTATGCATATTTCGGCTTTTGTCCATACGCCATGTTTTATTATGTATTCTACACAAGGCGTTATGCATGCGGCACCTGGTGACTGTCCCAAAGGGTATTGTAAGTATCTTTTTCAACCTTAGCTAATGAGTACTACTTTTATTTCCAGATGTTTTATACTAGGCTTAGTATAAGAAGTTGCTATTTGATATTTTGTCATTAGGGACTAAACTTGTAAAACTGAAATTCCTGAATCCACTAATACCCTGTAATGTAAATTTAATGTCACTGTGCTCTGTGCAAGAAATTGTTTTATGGATTAATTCACATGTGCAGGCCAAGTTTGGCACAAAGGGATTTGGAGATGGGGCTGAGTCCTTTCCTTTCCTTGTTTGGAGACCAGAGAGGGGCCTGAACGTGGAGAAGACATTATAAATACGTGGATAAGCAGTCAAACACTTCGATGATGTCATCCATCCGGAAAATCCTTTTAGCGCAGTGACGAAAATTAAAAACTATACACAAAATGTTGTCATGGCTTCCTTTCGTCTGTTGTGCTGTGTAAATCGTCATTAAAGAAAGCTAAGTTATTTTTCTCTTATGTGATTTTTAACGCCATATCACTATGGGAGGGATATCGCCATTTATATTATATCTATATAGTTTCTGGGTACTTAAAACGCCGCAATTTAAAAGAACTTATTCCAACTAGGGAGCAATTGCCCTAAAGGAAACATACCCTAATATGATGTTTTACTAAGACAAATGAGAAGTAAAATAGATTTGAATTTTTAGAACTGGGAGAAAGTACTCATTCACAGAACATTGTCCCTAAACCAGCTTTCTTGTTACCCTGAAACACCTTTTATTTTATTCTAAAACTACAATAAAAACACAAGCCTTCTATTTTATGCCTACAGCATTCATTTAGACTGAGTACTGACTTCTCTAATTTCACATACATGTTAGACTTTTTGGTTTCAGACAAAGTCAAAGGTCTAGGAAGAAGCATTATTGTTCATTCATTCTTTCAATAATTAATGTTGTATATTAATAGCTAAACTAATTACTTCATCCAAAGTATAACTTATGTCTTGGCTTGCCATCCCATCTTTCAGTACTTCAGAGGAAACATTTATAAGCAGGGATTTTAGAATTCTTCCAGCCCAGGTCTACTGAAATTGTTTTTAAATTGACAATATAATCCACATTGATTTATTGCCTTGTTTTAAGTGTAACATTTGTTGGTTTGCAACTGCATTTCACTTCGGGGTATTGGACACCAAGAGAAAGTTGCTAGGAAGCTCTTCATATGAATCCAGCAAAGATTCCCTCAATCAAGAACTGCAGTAGCCCATTTTGACTAATGTGTGAAAGATAAAATATATTAGCTGTAAATTAAAAATGAAAATGCACTATTTTGAAACATACAATTACCACCCAGACAGACAGGAAAAAATATTTGAAATTTGTGAATCATGTGAATTCCCTTTAAAGTGGTAGCGTCAAGTTGAACAATATGAAGAAAACACAGCAATCCATTTAGTGATGCAATGCAGATATTTCTCCTCAGTCATTAACAAATAATAAAAAAACAATAACATAATTAGCAAGAAATTACATTTTTGTGATTGCATTTGGAACAATGCAATGCAGTACACTTTTAACTTTACTTCCCCAAAAGAAAATTGAGCCAAGGCTACCTGCATGTCATCTCTATAGTCACAAAACCTATCAGCACTCAGCATTATGCACATTATGTGTGCTGTTGTGTGCATACATGATAAAAATGGAAAAATAAAAAGGACAGATAATGTGATGAAGTAAAACCACAAACAAACAGAATTAAGCACCACAAACCACTTATTACATTTTATGTGCATGCTGAGACCTTTGTTGACGGTATTATAACAACTAAAAAAAACTGAGGGCAAAATATCGAGGGAGTAAAAAATTAGAAACTTTCGCTGTTTCTTCTCAGCATTCATCCAGATTCATCTATACTAATAAAAGGCAAAGCCCTCACTCACTCACTCATCACTAATTCTCCAACTTCCCGTGTAGGTAGAAAGCTGAAATTTGACAGGCTCATTCCTTACAGCTTACTTACAAAAGTTGTGCAGGTTTCATTTCGAAATTCTACGCGTAACGGTCATAACGGTCAACAACGTCTGCCATGTTGAACTTTCTTATTCATGGCCCCATCTTCACAAAATTTGGTAGGCGGCTTCCCTGCGCTAACTGAAACCAATGTACGTACTTATTTCGGTGGTATGACACCACTGTCAGCCGCCATATTGAACTTTCCAACATCACTAATTCTCCAACTTCACGTGTAGGTAGAAGGCTGAAATTTGGTACTTATTTCGATGGTATGATGCCACTGTCGGCCGCCATATTGAACTTTCCAACGGTCTTTGATACTTATGGGCCCATCTTCAAGAAATTTGGTACGCGGGTTCCCAACGCTAACTGAATCCTACTTATCTATACTAATTAAAGGCAAAGCCCTCACTCACTCACTCACTCACTCACTCACTCATCACTAATTCTCCAACTTCCCGTAGGTAGAAGGCTGAAATTTGGCAGGCTCATTCCTTACAGCTTACTTACAAAAGTTGGGCAGGTTTCATTTCGAAATTCTATGCCTAATGGTCATAACTGGAAGGTATTTTTCTCCATTAACTGTAATGGAGTTGAGCTGGAATGACGTGGGGGGGCGGAGTTTCGTGTGACATCATCACGCCTCACACGTATTCACGTGAACTGACTGTCAACGCAGTGCGTAGAAAACCAGGAAGACCTCCAAAAAGCGCTTAAGAAAACATGCATTATATAATTGAGAAGGCAGCGAAACAATAAGAAGCGAGCGAGTGACATATACTACCATATTCATGAGTGCTGCCAGCTCGGAAAGAAAGCAAGGTGTAAACCTAAACTTTAAATTAAGTTCATAGACAGGCTACCGCTGGCGTTTCACATGCCCACGGGAATGCGGGATACAAGTGTGAAGGGGTGTGCTTATGCAAATTCTGAGAGACTGTGTTTGTGGGGGATTGACAGTTAAGGCGGGTGGGGGAGTCACGTCATCATCACCCCTCCCATTTACCTCATTTTGCTCTGAGCTGAGCTTCGCGGCTAACGCCGTCTTCCGAAGCAACTTCGTCACACTGCCACCAAATACTCACAGAAAAATCCACAAGTTAATACACACTCTGTCTCTAGAGTTTCTTCACACTGAATCCTCCAGGCACTACTTACAAAAGGTCACATTGACAATCGTGGTTACGTTATTTTAAAATCTTTCCTTTCTTAGCACAAGCACAGCTGAGAAGCTTCGACGCATGTGCTCCCTAACGCGTTAAAAAATAATGCATTTAATCACACTTTGCATTACAAGCAAAGGGGAGCTTTTGTCAATGCATGATTTCCTGGTACACTGATTACATTGATCAGCGCACCCCGATTCATTTTACCCTCGCAGCACCTTAGTTTGAGAAGAAGTATGAAAAAATATGAGGTTAACACAGAAAAACAGATCACCAATTCAAGCTTTATGAATAATCGATTCGCCATCAATAATTGTTTTGGTAAAGCCATCCTCCTTCCATTTTATAATTTTTCCGCCACTAGCCATGATTAAATGAACGGTAACAAAGTAAGAGCAAAGCTTAGGGTGACTTATTTAGGCAGGAATATATATGACAGCAACACTCATGACAATGTCAATCATGTTACGTTATTATTAAAAGGTTTCCTTTTCTTTTTCATTAGTTCTTTAACACACAAATTCTCCGCTGCGAGGCGCAGGTATTTTGCTATATATATAATATATGAATTACCTCCAAAGAGCGCTGAGACTTTTGATATCATGAACGTGTGTACAAAAACTGGGGTCTCCTGCCCAGCAAAAGTCGAGCAGCCAGCGCTGCATAGCTGTGCCGCCTTTGAGACGCTGACTGCGCTTCTGCCTTAAGTCAAAGTGAGCACTTTTAATTTTTTCTTCCTCCCCTGCGCTATAGCCCAGACAAGTGCAAACACGGACCCCTTTTCTACACCACGGCAAAATAATATTAAGGCGATTCACACTTTCTTTGCACGATATCACGATTATCAGGTCCTCACCTCAATTATGAAGACACGCACACGAGTGCAGGACTGACAGTGCCATCACAGCCGATTAATGGCGGGGACGCTCACCAGTCTACACAAGACCCACCGCAAATGTCCCCAAAAGGCGATCATAACGTCAGCGAACATATCTCTCTATACTATATAAAAGAAAAAGGCAACTTTCCTTTCTTTACACCTTTTTCCTTTTATCCCAAACCAAAGCCTTTCTCTTAACACTGCAGAGGACACAAAACTCATTTTCTTTAATTGCCGGTAAGGCACATTACCAGAGGCACAAATTTGAACGCTCACATAGAAAATGTAATATCTATACCACAGCCGTCGTGTAGCTTTCAAAAGGGATCTACTACCGAGAGATGATCCATATACATTTTAGCTGCTGTTAGTTACTTACCTGTTGTGTTACACAGTCTTTAAAATGTAGTTTACCCAACCACTCCAGTAGTGCTCAATGTACCTCCATCCATCCATTTTCTAACCCGCTGAATCCAATACAGGGTCACGGGGTCTGCTGAGCCAATCCCAGCCAACACAGGGCACAAGGCAGGAACCAATCCTGGGCAGGGTGCCAACCCACCGCAGCTCAATGTACCTGTACTTCTTAAAACGTTAATGTTTTACTGTTTAATAACTCATAGACTATATTTTATTATTTTCCCTTGCACTCAGTGACCAAAGTTATACACACACATATAGACACATACAAACATACACACAAGTATATCTATGTGTATATATATGTATGTATGTATGTGTATATATGTGTGTATATATGATGTAGATAGGTATGTATATATATATATATATATATATATATATATATATATATATATATATATATATGTGTGTGTGTGTGTATGTATGTATGTATGTATGTATGTATGTGTGTGTGTGTGTGTGTGTATATATATGACAGCAGCAATCCAAGCTGTGAGAAAACAGTAAAAAGGAGGCGTGTCAGACGTCGTGGTACATTTTCTTATGCAGCTAGACGAAAATAACTTTGTGATGCTGCCACCAAATACACAAAACAATTACTTTGACAATCATGTTACATTATTTTTAAAATGTTTCCTTTTCTTTTTCATAACTTCTTTAACACATGACATCGCATGCGAAGCACGGCTATTTTGCTATATATATATATCACAGTGACACTCATAACAGTGACAAAACAATTACATTGACAATCATGTTACGTTATTTTCAAAATGTTTCCTTTTCTTTCTTTCCTTCTTTAACACACTACTTCTCCGCTGCTGCTGGTATTTTGATATATATATATATATATATATATATATATATATATATATATATATAGATAGATAGATAGATAGATTATGAGGGGCCGTTCAGGAAAAAAAGATTGGTTTGTAAATATATACATTGGTTCAGATATTTATATCGGTTCAGATACATTGGTTTGAATATATACATTGGTTTTAATACATCCATTCAGATATATACATTGGTTTAGATACATTGGTTGAAATATATATAAATTGGTTTGCATAGATCCGTTCTGATATATATACATTGGTTGAGATACATCCGCTCAGATTTATACATTGGTTTGAATACATCCGTTCAAATATATACATTGGTTGAGATATATATATTGGTTGATATACATTGGTTTAAATATATATATTGGTTAAAATAGATTGGTTTAGATATATACATCGGTTCAGATACATCCGTTCTGATATATATATTGGTTCAGATAGATCGGTTCAGATATATACATTGGTTGGGATTTATGGGCAGGCACAACGCGTCACCCATGTTTAGCATCTCCTTTTGCTTCATCATTGCTTCAACACTGTTGTAATTATTGTGAACATTTTATACAAGCAGCATACGCTTGTCTGTCGCGTTTTGTTTCGTAAGCCCTATTTGTTGGGGCCCTCGATTTCAAAGCACTTTTTTCCTTTCATTATTTAAAACACTCGCGAGATACCGCCTCTTCGCCTCGCTCCGTCCGCCGCTCATTGTACCCGCCTCACTCGCTCCCTCTTGTCCCTCCCATGACAGATTCTTCTCAAAAGCAGAGTTACTAGAAAGCATTAATCACAACCACAGTACGCCCCATTTTTCACCTCCTCAGACGCTGGTTTATCATTGGTGGAAAGCAGCCTGGTGACATCTGTTATTCCGTATTGGTAGCATTTCATTAAAGGGCGATCTGCTTCAGCAAGGAACTTAGTCCTGTTTGCTGAAAGGATTTTATGAAGGAAAACACTGGAGTTGCTCTGTTTCTTTAAATGTTCATCAGGGATCAAAATGACCAGAATATTCCCGCATCACAAATAACTGATGTTTAACTATTTTTATAGTAAAACTAACAAAACCACACACAAGCACGTATACGCCACACACACACTCACACTCACAAATCGTGGGTCGCACGTACTACTGATTAAGCGTATCTGTCAAGGACGATTATTTTTTCACCCCATAAAACAGATTCTTCTCAAAAGCTGAGTTACCAGGAAGCATTGAGTGCAACCGCAGTACCTCCCATGTTTTCACCTCAACAGACGCTGGTTTATCATTGACCAAAGCCGCCCGGTGATTTCTGTTATTCCGTATTGGCAGCATTTCATTAAAGGGCGATCTGGTTCAGCAAGGAACTTAGTCCTGTTTGCTGAAAGGATGTTATGGAGGAAAACACTGGAATAGCGCTGTTTCTTCTGAATGTTTATCAGTGATCAGGGACCAGAATGATCAGAATATTCCTGCTTCACAAATAACTGAGGTCTGTTTTTATTGTAAAACTGAGAAAACCAAACACGCGCGCGTACACAACACAAATACTCAAACTCACACATCGTGGGTCGCACATACTGCTGATTAAGTGTATCTGTCACGGACGATCATTTTTTTTTCACCCAATAAAACTTTAGTTCGTCAAAGTTAGAAAGCAGCGCGGTGATTTCTATTATTCCTTATTGGCAGCATTTAATTTAAAGATGATTCACTTCAACAAGGTGAAAGAGTCTCTTATTTTGATAGGGCGATCTTTTTTTAGGCTTAAGCATTTTTGATTGACTTACAAAAGAAAATAGCTATTACTTACCCGTAGTGCTCAAAATTATAATGCGCGTATCTATAAGGAAGAGGTGGTGGTAAGATTGCTGACTCGCAGTTAAATGATCACTGGTTTGTGTCCGGGGGGCTTCCTTTCTGTTATTTTATTTATTTACTTATTTATTTTACAAATTGCTTTGAGTAGTAAGAAATATAAGGAATTAATAACAATAATAATAATAATAGTATTATTATTATTATTATTATTATTATTATTATTATTATTATTATTATACGTGTGAATGCATGATCAAATTCAGCCGCTGCGTAGTGGGGTATGAATAAGGACAATACCACGAGTTCATTGAAATAATTACACAGCAAGGTGCACACGCAATGCAAACATAATGTGTATATTATTGAAGTAAAGGTTCATATAAATTAATTATATTCAACTTTTTAACAAGTTGAGAGATGTCAACTGGTTAAAATGCACGAAATTATACATGTATTGCTTTATAGTCCACACATAGTGTATGTATATTATTAAAATAATGATGTAAAATTCCTATAAAATGGTATAGAATCTGCGTCGTAGACTTATTTTGTGTCAAATTTCTTCAAAGAAGTTTTTAATTAGTTTGCTTTAAAAAAATCTTACGGCAAACATGTGAACCGTGAAAATCGCTGATCTTAATCAATTTGTTTTAACGCATGCTCCGTGCAAAATGCTGTCATATCTGTTAATAAACATGCACGCACAGCGATGTCCTGATGTCTGCGTTCTAAGGCTGCAGGTAAATTAAACGCTATTGACGTTTTACTGGGGTGCTCTGTGATTGAGGGCGGACAGTAAACTTTGGTAAAATGATGAGCTCGTTAAAATAAATGTAGCAATCCATTGTCATGCTATAAGTGACAGCTTGCTCTTAAACATTTACACAGGTGGTTTTTCCTGGGAATAAAAAAGGGGGGAAAAATCCACGGGAAAGGTTTTGTTGTTGAACTCAAATTTCACCTCCGCCATGTGAGCCAATCAAAACTATTGGAATGAAATATACAGTAGTTCTATATAAATAAATAAATAAATTTCCTATCACACCCACCCTTTCACCTCCTGTACATTGGAGAGGATTCTCATTTTCACAGCAGGTGCAATTATCCTATAAAACACATAGGAGTTCTCTGCACCGTTTTTCATGGGAGATTAAAACTCATCAAATGTATTTAAAAAACTTTTAGCAGCCTGTGGCATTCCTTATCTGCTGTGGTCCATTACAAAATGAACACCAGGCAGTTACAATTGTGCACAGTTTCTTTAATAAGTCTATTAGACAGTCTTTTATAACGTTTTCATATCGAGTGTGTCTCTTAATCCCTTCTAGCAGAGGAGACACTTATTTCCACAGCTTGGTCTATGCTGTAGAAACGCGTGCCCCCGTCTTCTGCTTGTAAATTAACACTGGAATTACAAAACTGTCCATAGTTTATTTAAAGAGATTGAAGGAAGTCTTCTATATCACTTTTTGTTTACTATGTCCTTACTCATCCACTAATTAAAAAAATCAAGCGCTTACACTGTCTTTTTAAGTATGTCTATGAAAATCGCTGTGAGTAGCCAGAAAAATGCTATATAAATGTAATATATTATTATTATTATTATATTTGGTTTTTAAATCCAAATAAACCTGATAGGACTTCTTCCAGGATATGTGCCACTCTAGGGTACCAACAAAGTCAAACTGATTAGGACATTTTGTGATCAGTTTGTTTAAAGTATATTAAACAAAATATAACTTTTCATCATCTTCTCATTTCTAATTTGGCATTTCAGGATACAGTACAGTATATACTGCAAATATACATTTAAATTGTAACCGCTGATAATTATTTACTGTGTGCTTGCGTTTTCCATAAAACAGCATCAATATGTGCACAAAGTATAAGTGATAAAACACACAAATTCTGACATTAGCATGACTGTTGAAGGAAAAACATGTATTAGAAAGTATTCTATGGAGTTTTCATAAATTAATCAAACCTTTTGAGTTTTCTTAATATATTTTGTAATCAGGTTTTTAAATTTTTTTTTATTTTTACTGCCACTTCACAGATCAACAATCCCCAACATGGTCACTGTCAGAATAAGTCTTTTAACTTTTTCCTGTGTCCATTAATACATTTTCTTGGTTTCACTACCCATCTGAAAGAGTTGGCATCAGGTTGGGTGGCACTTTTAAACTGTAGTAGTATGAGCAAGCGTCAGTGTGGTAAGCACTAGTTTGGCATTTCTTTCCGTCTCATTTTTTGTCCTGGGCCCAAGCCTGTAAATCTCTTTTGTAAATGGGTGGCTTGGATAGAGGACAGATACCAACAATTTTCAAGGCTATATTAAAACAATACTAAAAGATATTTGTGTATGTGTGTTGTAGTGCCCCATGTTGTAAGTGTTAGATCCATTGAAGAAGTCAACTTAAACAAAGAAAATGTACATTTTACAGGCTTGTTTGAAGTGTTTTACATTATAACCATATTTTTAATTGCTGCGTGAATATAATTTTTTAAAGAGGATGACCTTTACTATTGTCAAAAAAGACAAGCAGAGCAACAGGAGGAATATGAAAGTTATTTGTTGAGTTTAGGAGACAAAGGATACTTGTAAGGAAGTTCATGCCAGTGCTATTGGTGTACATTCTGGAATTTATAAAACTGCTGAAATTATTTCAAAAAAATGTTACTGGCCTGGTTTTATGCTGACATTAAAATGGCTACGTTTTCTGATAATTATAATCATTATTTTAATTAAAAGACTATAATTGTCAGAACAGATTCAATAAAATGTTTTAATATCTCAGTTGCTGTTTGTCGGACTCTTTAATTGACTTGTCCTACAAATGTGGATATTTGGTACTTCATTTGACAAATAATATGAATTTTTCCAAGTCTCATGTATTTCATATAGATAGATAATTAGATAGAACTTGTACTCTAAGGGAAAATGTGCTTCTTTTTTTAACAGAGGCTGAATGAATAAATAAATTAATATTAATATAATGAAAAAACAGCCAATCCAATAAAATTGTCTAATGTTCATTCTGCAAGCAACAGTTGAAGCTCACAACTCTGACAAAAGCTCAGCTGTAGAAGTGAGTGTCCCTTTGAGTGGAGAGGATAATGGGACACAGTAGACTTGAAAGTGATATAGATGACTTTCAACAATCTTTTACCATGGATTTCAGACAATATTAGTTATCCAGGGTTCATTTTGAAAGAGCAGACAGGGTGCACACAAGCCCATGGATCTGCTCTAGCCATGGAAATGAGTGTTGCCTGTAGGGAATAGGATGCAAACACATAGTGGAGAAGATTATATAGAAAACTATATCTACAACCTTTTAAAATCAATTTTACATATTTTTAACTATCCGGTGTTCATTTTGTATAATCAGCAGTCAGAGGGCACACATTTTACAGCTCTACAGCAGCCATGGAAAATGAGCGTACCGACCAGTGGATGAGACATGCGTTTTCATTCCAATAGTTTTAATGACTCACATGGCTTGAGGTGAAATTTGAGTTCAAAACAAAACATTTCCCGTGGATTTTTCCCCCCTTTTTATTCCCAGGAAAAAACACCTGTGTAAATGTTTAAGAGCAAGCTGTCACTTATAGCGTGACAATGGACTGCTACATTTATTTTAACGAGCTGTCTTTTAAATGTCTTTGTAAAGTGTTACTAGGCGTCGAGCAATGTATTATTATTACTGATATTTTACTAAATCTTACTATCCACGTTTCTTTGTTGATGATCCCCGTTGAAGAATTTTTTGGTAACAGAACAGTAAACACACCAAAACGACTAAAACACAACTGACGACTGGTATTTTTCGATATCATTTTAACAAAGTTTACTGTCCGCCCTCAATCACAAAGCACCCCGGTAAAACGTCAATAGCGTTTAATTTACCTGCAGCCTTAGAACGCAGACATCAGGACATCGCTGTGCGTGCATGTTTACTAACAGATATGACAGCATTTTGCACGGAGCATGCATTAAAACAAATTGATAAAGATCAGCGATTTTCTACGGTTCACATGTTTGCCGTAAGATTTTTTTAAAGCAAACTAATTAAAAACTTCTTTGAAGAAATTTGACACAAAATAAGTCTACGACGCAGATTCTATAGCATTTTATAGGATTTTATATCATTATTTTAACAATATACATACACTATGTGTGAACTGTAAAGCAATCATGTATAATTTCGTGCATTTTAACCAGTTGACATCTCTCAACTTGTTAAAAAGTTGTATATAATTAATTTATATGAACCTTTACTTCAATAATATACACATTATGTTTGCATTGCGTGTGCACCTTGCTGTGTAATTATTTCAATGAACTCGTGGTATTGTCCCTATTCTTACCCCACTACGCAGCGGCTGAATTTGATCATGCATTCACACGTATAATAATAATAATAATAATAATAATAATAATAATACAATTGTTATTAATTCCTTACGTTTTTATAGCGCCTTTCTTACTACTCAAAGCAATTTGTAAAAATAAATAGGTAAATAAATAAAATAACAGAAAGGAAGCCCCTGGACACAAACCAGTGATCATTTAACTGCGAGTCAGCAATCTTACCACCACCTCTTCCTGTTAGATACGCGCATTATAATTTTGAGCACTAATTTTTATTTTATACTGTCATAAACAAATTACATCAAAGAGTTTTTTTAAAAAGGCAATTTGAAGCAAAGAGGGTAAGTAATAGCTATTTTCTTTTGTAAGTCAATCAAAAATGCTTAAGCCTTAAAAACGATCGCCCTGTCAAAATAAGAGACTCTTTCACCTCGTTGACGTGAATCATCTTTAAATTAAATGCTGCCAATAAGGAATAATAGAAATCACCTCGCTGCTTTCTAAATTTGACGAACTAAAGTTTTATTAGGTAAAAAAAATGATCGTCCGTGACAGATACACTTAATCAGCAGTATGTGCGACCCACGATGTGTGAGTTTGAGTGTTTGTGTTGTGTGCAGCGTGTTTGGTTTTCTCAGTTTTACAATAAAATAGACATCAGTTATTTGTGAAGCAGGAATATTCTGATCAATCTGGTCCCTGATCACTGATAAACATTCAGAAGAAACAGTGCTATTCCAGTGTTTACATCCATAACATCCTTTCAGCTAACAGGACTAAGTTCCTTGCTGAACCAGATCGCCTTTTAATGAAATGCTGCCAATATGGAATAACAGAAATCACCGGGCGGCTTTCGGTCAATGATAAACCAGCGTCTGTTGAGGTGAAAAAAATGGGAGGTACTGCGGTTGCATCAATGCTTCCTGGTAACTCAGCTTTTGAGAAGAATCTGTTTTATGGGGTGAAAAAATAATCGTCCTTGACAGATACGCTTAATCAGTAGTACGTGCGACCCACGATTTGTGAGTGTGAGTGTGTGTGTGGCGTGTATGTGTGTGTGTGGTTTTGTTAGTTTTACTATAAAAATAGTTAAACATCAGTTATTTGTGATGCGGGAATATTCTGGTCATTTTGATCCCTGATCAACATTTAAAGAAACAGAGCAACTCCAGTGTTTTCCTTCATAAAATCCTTTCAGCAAACAGGACTAAGTTCCTTGCTGAAGCAGATCGCCCTTTAATGAAATGCTGCCAATACGGAATAACAGATATCACCGGGCGGCTTTCGGTCAATGATAAACCAGCGTCTGATGAGGTGAAGAAATGGGAGGTACTGCGGTTGCGATCAATGCTTCCTGGTAATTCAGCTTTTGAGAAGAATCTGTTTTATGGGGTGAAAAAATAATCGCCCTTGACAGATACGCTTAATTAGTAGTACGACCCATGATTTGTGAGTTTGTGAGTGTGTGTGGTTTTGTTCGTTTTACTATAAAAACATCAGTTAAACATCAGTTATTTGTGATGCGGGAATATTCTGGTCAGTTTGATCCCTGATCAACATTTAAAGAAAGAGAGCAACTCCAGTGTTTTCCTCCATAACATTCTTTCAGCAAACAGGACTAAGTTCCTTGCTGAAGCAGATCTCTTTAATGAAATGCTGCCAATGGAATAACAGATATCACCGGGCGGCTTTCCACCAATGATAAACCAGCGTCTCATGAGGTGAAATATGGGAGGTACTGCGGTTGCGATTAATGCTTTCTAGTAACTCTGCTTTTGAGAAGAATCTGTCATGGGAGGGACAAGAGGGAGCAGTGAGGCGGGTACAATGAGCGGGCGGGACGGAGCGAGGCAAGAGGCGGTATCTCTTGAGTGTTTTAAATAATGAACGGAAAAAAAGTGCTTTGAAATCGAGGACCCCAACAAATAGGGCTTACTTAAACAAAACGCGACAGACAAGCGTATGCTGCTTGTATAAAATGTTCACAATAATTACAACAGTGTTGAAGCAATGATGAAGCAAAAGGGAGATGCTAAACATGGGTGACCGCGTTGTGCCTGCCCATAAATCCCAACCAATGTATATATCTGAACTGATCTATCTGAACCAATATATATATCAGAACGGATGTATCTGAACCGATGTATATATCTAAACCAATCTATTTTAACCAATCTATATATTTAAACCAATGTATATCAACCAATATATATATCTCAACCAATGTATATATTTGAACGGATGTATTCAAACCAATGTATAAATCTGAACGGATGTATCTCAACCAATGTATATATATCAGAACGGATCTATGCAAACCAATTTACATATTTTTCAACCAATGTATCTAAACCAATGTATATATCTGAATGGATGTATTCAAACCGATGTATATATCTCAACCAATACATCCCAAGCAATGTATATATTTGAACCGAAATATATATCTGAATGGATGTATTAAAACCAATGTATATATTCAAACCAATGTATCTGAACCGATATAAATATCTGAACCAATGTATATATTTACAAACCAATCTTTTTCCTGAACGGCCCCTCATAATAGATAGATAGAGATATATATATATATATATAGATAGATATGAGAACAACATATATATATATAGATAGATAGATAGATAGATAGATAGATAGATAGATAGATAGATAGATAGATAGATATGAGTACAACACTCATATCAATGACAAAACAATTACATTAACAATCATGTTACGTTATTTTTAAAATTTTTCCTTTTCTTTCTCTTTCCTTCTTTAACACACTACTTCTCCGGCCAGGCGGTATTCTGCTAGTGTACATATATACGTCACATAGCCTGCAGCTCGGTCACCGTGTGAGGTGGCGTTCGGTCCCCCATCCCAACGCCTCCGGACGGTGTTGGCTGCCTGCTTATATAAGGCCATCCGTCGCTCCAGTCTCTACATTCCCTTCCTTGCTTCGCCACGGGATTCACATCTCCCAGCTGATAACTACAGCCTTTTATTTAATCCACGCCTTCTCCGCTGTTTTATTGTTCATTTATTACAATTATAGTTATTGTGTAGGTATTTTAGACTTACTTTACATTGTTCAGGTACCCATTTCCTTTATCATTCCAACCGTATTCCCCATTAACATGTCTATCGAGGTGATCACCATCGATCAAAGAACTGTCACTTACCGAGTGGTTTCCATGACCAGAGATGGCACCTACCTTTTCCATTCTCTTTGTTACATATTGCACGGCCATATCAGGCTCACTCTTGATATCCGGAGGAACATTGTGTCTTATGTATTGAATGACTGGGACAGGTTCAAGGTGTGGACTGATGATGGTACAGGAGATAATTATTCTACACAGGAGCACTAGAAGAGTGAAATGCTTAAGCCCTTCACCTATGCATCTGCATATGAGTTGATGGCTGCCGCTGAATTGTTCGGTTGTCGCTTTCAATGCCTCTTAAACATCTTAGATTGACAGGTGACGATTTCAGTAGTGGACACTTTGATGTTTATGAATGTTTAAACTCTCAAAAGCTGGATGTGAAGTTATCAATGAAACCGGTTGTATACTTACAACGCTTGACAGATGCGAATGTCTCTTCAACACAAGTCCTACAAATACTGTCGTAATTGAAACAAACTATGAAACTCAAACCGATTATGACAGCAGCAATCCAAGCTGTGAGATTTGAAACAAGATTACTGTTCACATGGCCAACTGTATGTTGCATGCTCAAGAGTAAGCTCAGCGCACAGCTTGGTCATATTACAACTGGAGGGCCGAACTCACAATGTGGTATACAAA
>NW_024379218.1:0-25000 GCF_016835505.1 Polypterus senegalus
TCTTTTCACGAAGCTTAGAGTGTAATACGAATACAATAGGAAGTTAGTCTTGTTACTTTTTATTAACAGAATCATATAAATAGTGTAATTTATTTAAATTTTAATCACGTATGAACTACATTACCTCACAAACCTGGCCAGATTATTGTTATAAACAAATGAGAATCAAATGCTTTCCGTTTTCAAAATAATCATTATTCCTAATTTCTCTCCATTTCAATTCCATTACTACTAAAAATGCTAATACGAATAGCAAAATTGCCACCTGCTCACTTGATTTTTTTCAAATGCCCCTCATAATCATGGCGCTCTGCCAAGCCCGCCCACTTTGAAACCTGAAAGCCCTGCCTGAAGGGCTCAGTCTGTGTCAACGATCGACAAACATGGAGCCGCTCGGACATGGCGAGGCCATTCCAGGAGATGAGGACACGGTCAGCCCGAGCTGCAGTAACAGTAAACTCAGTAAAGAATTAGAAAATACGGCTTTGCAGAACAGTCTGC
The DNA here is from genome assembly GCF_016835505.1 of Polypterus senegalus. Lineage (NCBI taxonomy): Eukaryota > Metazoa > Chordata > Cladistia > Polypteriformes > Polypteridae > Polypterus > Polypterus senegalus. The sequence goes on from NW_024379218.1 coordinate 502, forward strand.
ACTCGCGTCGCTCCGAAGGAACGTCGAATAAAAGCAACGACAGACGCGCGGCCGGAGAGGAACTGCAGACGAGCACGAACGAGTCTTGGACCGGCGTGGAGGTGGACATGGATCAAGAGGACAGAAAAGTCCCGGAGGAAGAGCGCTCACTCACCGACCATCTCAACAAGCGCCTTCTCGCCTCTTTTCTGCAGAAACTGAATGAAAGAGACTGTAGCCTTCCTGGCATCCAGAGGCTGGACTGCGCCGTCGCTGGAGAGGAAGACTCCAACCGAGCCATGGAGGAGTGGTGACCGGAGGAAGGTGACGGCTAGCGCTCGAACTCTCTCATAACTAGTGCTGTGTCTCGAACGACAGGACGGCATAGGCCTATAGATAATCCGAGGTTGTGTTGGTCAAGAGATGACCACAACCTCCGCTGCCATTCCATTTATTATTAATGTTTTTTTTTTTGTTGCCTTCAGAGATTGAATAGCCATTGACGTAAAATCAGTTCGTATGTCGCGATTATCCTCCTAATAGACTATAAGCGTCACTCCCATGAATTTGGTACGCAGATAAACCAGAAGATCAACTTCTGTCTCATCCACGATTTGATCTCCTCAGTTCAGATCGCCCAAAGCTGACAACAGCAGGAGAACTGGGAAGCCGAGTAGCGACCATTTAAAAGCAACTTTACAAGACTAGTGCTGATGTTTGAATACAGTTGGCCTGCTGCCTGAAGACCAGCTCCAAATTGCAACCAGGGTGTTAAACTCTTACATGCTGTTATGTGAGCTATTTCTGCAGTTTGAATTTTACAGCTGTATTTTATGTCTCCCGTACTGTGTAAACTGAACAAAATCCGAAATTTAAATAAATTACAAAGCGACTGTTTAATGTAGCTCCTCACACTTGTGTTGTAATATTCATTTTGTGCCTTTTAATGTGCCATCCTTTTCATGCCTTATCAACTGACTTAAACCTAAAGTGGGTTCTGTCTCTCTCTATCGTTTATAGTGCCTTTCACATTTATCTATCTTTTTGATTTTGATCTGATAAACTTTATTGATCTCTGAGAGGAAACTATCTTTTTTTCCATGACCCTTTTGGGGGTCAGAGTGCACAGTTATTCATTTTACAGCACCTCTGCAGCAAACCTCTGGTTAAGGGCCTTGCTCAAGGGTCCAAAAGAATAAGCTTCCTTCTGACAGTAATGGGAGTTGAACTGGCAGCCTTCTAGATACCAGCGCAGATCTTTGGCCTCAAACACCATTCATGTCTGCCCATCTATCTTTTTTTTATAGTGCTCTATCTATATCTATTATATTGTGCCTTTCAGCTATCTATTTATCAATTATATAGTACATTCTATCAATCTCTATCTGTTATGTAGTGCCTTTCATCTGTCTGTCTATTCAATAGTGCCTTTCATCTATCCATATCTGTCTGTTATATAGTGCCTTTTACATCTCTCTATCTCGGTGTGTCATTTGGAAAACTAACCAAGATGTTGTGTATGTGAGTTTTTGTTTTTTTTAAACACATTGGCATACTCTTTGCTAATCCACTAATAAGTTGTGACTGTCTTGGAATTCCAGGCACCACCAAACGCTTGGGCAACATTGGTAGGTATTTTGCTATATGGTGACCCGCTTTAAGGGTAACTGAAATGCTGCAACGTCAGGTTGTTCAGATGAAGGCTGATGGGACGACTCTGCCATATTGCCATATCTATCGTGTAGTTACCTGTCTCTTTTATATAGTGCTTTACACATCTGTCTGTGTCTTATCTTTTATATACAGTAGTGCCCTATCTGTCTATTACAGGGGTTCTCAAGCCCAGTCCTGAGGACCTCTTGTGGCTGCAGGTTTTTGTTCCAATCAGATTCATAATTGGTGATAACACTGATCTCATTTAATTAGCTGGGAATTTTTTGTCCCTCTTCTACATTCAGAATAGTAGAGCAGCATGATTTATTTTTTTTTAACATAAGACATTTATAAATATTTCTATTTTTGTTGTACACTTAAATGCTTAACTCTCATTTGTGGATTTTGTTCTATTTTGCCCTTTTGTCTATGCAGTTTGCTCCCTTCATTGTATCTTATTAATGCCAATTAAATACCAGCAGAGCAGACAGCCGGGGAAACGGCACTGAATCATCAAAGACTGCAACTGCTCTGGCGTCAGACCCACTAATTAGTAAATAATGGTTTAAACAATTAGAACACCTAGAAAAGTAAAATGAAAATCACAAAGAGAATATTGCTAAAAAGAAAAAAATACATAATACATTATTTCCATGTAACTGCTTAGTACATTTTGTTTTTTAAACTAAACTTAGTTTTCTAATTTGTATATTGTTCCCAAAACGCAGAATCTGGGAAATAACAATTCACTTAATTATTTCAGGAGTCCAATTAAAAAATAGAAACTAGTTGGAACAAACACCGGCAGGCACAGGGGGTCCCCAGGATCGAGTATGAAAACCCCTGGTCTATTATATAGTGCGTTTCACAGCTGTCTGGCTATCATTTACATAAATAGATTTGAAAAGTATTATCTATCTATTATATAGTGCCATTCATATGTCTATCTATTATATAGTGCCTTTTATATCTATTATATGGTGACATTCACATCTATCTGTCTGTTTTATAGCGCCTTTCATATCTATCTATTATATAGTGCATTTTCTATCTATCTGTCTATTTTATAGTGCTTATATATATATATATGTGTGTGTGTATATGTGTGTATCTTCCACCATCACTTCCGAATGGCTGGAGCGATTTTCATGAAACTTGGTACACATGTTCCTCATTGGTCGACTAAAAATACTGCAGGGTGCAATCAGCCGTAACCCACCTTCGGGTGATCTTATGGTCTTGTAAGCATGTTATCATCCAGTTGACACTCAGAACAACCACCAGAGGGCGAACTGGAGGCGACTGCAAGCATTCTTTATGTTTGCGCGCCCCTGTTGCTTTTGAAATCAAATAGAGTTCTACGCGTGGAAGTGTGTGTGTGTGTGTCTGTCCGGCCCGGAAGTGAGAGGTAGAGTCGAGTTGAGCGCTCCAGCTCCGAGGATACAAAATTGAGGCCAGCACACCGGCAAAAGGAAACCTCAGAAGAAAGACAGTCGCTTAGCTGCTAATGCACAAACGATGTGAGCACGTTGGCAACATGACTCCTCTTAGCAGAGAGATGCCCAGAGTAGTTCTGACGATTTCAATACTCTCTAGGATCCCGTGCTTGGCTTCCACAGTTAGTATATACTAGGCGACTGCCAGCATTCTTTATGTTAGAGCAGCACCGGGTCCCTGTTGCTTTTCAAATTAAATAGAGTTGGCCGATTCCAAGCATCAACATACATGATGATGATAACATACATACAAGACCACAAGACAAGGACATTAGTGAGTCTTTATTATTTGTTAATTTATTTTTATTTTGAAAGTTGAGTTTTTTTTTAATTATGTTTTTCTCAAACAAAAAAAACACTGCGGCAATGCTGGGTATTTCAGATAGTCTATTATATAGTGCCTTTCGTATCTATTTTATAGTGCCTTTCATATCTATCTGTCTGTCTATTATCTAGTGCCTTTCACATTTTCTATCTGTCTTTCTATTATATAGTGTCTTTCATTATCTATCATATAATGCATTTTGTCTGTCTGTCTATCTGTCTGACTAAAATAAAAAGGCCTGAATGCATTAAAGTGCTTTTCTTGCCGTTTGTCTAATTGAACAGTTTTCTCAGTTTATTGCTCCACTTTTATTAACGTAAAGGCTAATATCCAATCGTCTCTCACCAAGCACACCTCACCTTGCTGCCCTTTGTTTGCTCGCTGGCTCAATTACAGTAATACCTCACATAAAGGGACGTACTTGTAGCAACAGGGGCTGAAAAGATCGTTTTTATGTGATCGGCTAATTTACTGATTACCAATCGAGTCTTTCTTTGTGAAAATTGGCCGAATAAGATGGGTGGCTGATCAATCGGGACCACCCCTATTTTTGGAAGTGTTGCTGGATTTACTGGTACGTTTAGGCTCATTGTCATGTTGCAAGATACAGTTTCTGAGCTTCATTCTTCTCACAGATGGTCTTGCGTTATCCTCAAGCACCCTTTGGTTCAATGAAGACTTCCTAGTGGATTCTATGATGATGAGCTCTCCCAGGCCCTGATATAGCAAAGCACCCCCAGATCAGAACATTTTCAGATAGTATTGAGGTTTTCTGGTCAAATGCTGGTTTTATTTGGTTTCTGCTTATGGTGGCCAGATATCTTTGCCTTAACTGTTCTGAGGCCATTGTTTCAGAAGTCCGGGGACAGATTTCTAAAAGCTGCATATGCATAAAACAAAGCCTAAACCCTGCATATGCATCCTTCCACGCAAAGTTGAGATTAATACAACAAAACTCGACGGGAGAGCTTGCGTATGTTTATAGTGACTCTGACCCATGCATGCTCAATGATCAGGTAGGGAAATGCAGCTGTTTGACTCATGCATATAATATTTCTTCTCACTAAGCTGTTATTAGGATGTGTGTTAAAATGAAACATAATTCAATTTCAAAAGTAATAAATATGATGTACACACACTTTTTTTTAGTTCCCATTTATGAGGGTCAATGCTGCGTATTTACACTGCAGAACATCTTTTTTTTTTATCTGTTTATATTTTTACTGGCTGTGGGGCATCTGTTGGTGAAGAGAGATTCACAGATCTTGACATTGCTGACGATGCTGTGATCTTCGGCAGAGTCAATGGAGGCTCTGATCGGGGCTCTCGAGAGACTGAATGAGGACTCTGAGTGCCTGGCCTTGTGAGTGTCCTGATAAAAACCAAAGAACCAGGCCTTTAATGACCTCTTGGGCACGGCCATCAGCAGTGTGTCAGTCTGCACAGAGAGTGTCGACCTCATCGAGAGGTTAACTTATCTTGGCAGTGACATTTATGTCTCTGGTGACTCTTCCTGTGAAGTCAGTAGATGGATTGGGTGAGCATGGGGTGTTATGAGGTTGCTGGAAAGGGTTGTGTGACACTACCCATATCTGTAAAAGTACGAAGGTCCAAGTTTTTAGAGTGCTGGTGCTTCCTGTCTTGCTATAGGGTAGTGAGGCATGGACGATATCTAGTGACCTGAGAGAAAGACTGGACTCCTACAGTGCTGTGTCTCTCTGGAAAATCCTTGGGTGCCACTGGTTTGACTTTGTGTTGCTCACAGAGTCCCAATGAGGCACATGACCTGCATTGTGAGGGAGCATCAGTTACGGCACTATGGCCATGTGGAACGTTTCCCCGAGGGTGATCCGGCTCGTAAGATCCTCATTGTTGGGGACCCGAGTGGCTGGACCAGGCCAAGGGGTCGCCCATGTAACACCTGGCTGCGGCAGACAGAGGGTCATTTCCGGAGGGTGGTGCTGGACCACGTGTCTGCCTGGGGGGTTGCCAAAGAGGATCCCAAGCTGCTTTGTTGTGTAGTGGGTGCAGCAACCCACTGTACCAGTGCATGTTCCCCCAACCCGACCTGTTTGCATTTGTCACTTCTCAGGCAGATAGCCAATAGGTCAGGAATATCTCAGCCAAGCTTCACTCCATTAAGCCCACTGTGCTGGAAATCAGTAACTCACCGACTGGGAACTTTCATATGGTGTGGGTGTACATACTGTAGATAGATTGTTAGATGGATATTTTTAGTATAGTTGGCAGTATACGAGTAAGATAGATAGAGTGTTAAATATTTTTAGTATAGTTGGCAAGATAAAATAGATATTTTTAGTACAGCTGGCAGGATAAAATAGATTGTTGGATATTTTAGTATAGTTGGCAGGATAAAATAGATTGTTAGATATTTTTAGTATAGTTGGCAGGATAAAATAGATTGTTAGATATTTTAGTATAGTTGGCAAGATAAGATAGATATTTTTAGTATAGTTGGCAGGATAAAATAGATTGTTAGATATTTTAGTATAGTTGGCAGGGTTAGATAGATAGATAGATAGATAGATACATGAGGGACATTTGGCTTTAGGTATGCTGTGGTGCTCAGATGCCATTAAATTGGTATTGAAAGGCCTAAAATATATTGCCTTCTTTTTAATAAAGTGTCTGTTAATGACAAATATGTTTTGAGGTTTTTTTTAGGTATAGAAGACACGATGTTTGAGACAAGGTAGGTACTCACGTGTCAAGAACAAGTTGTCGTGCCATTACGCTGCCACCACCAGCCTGGACTGCTGACAACAAGGCAGGATAGAAGTCCAAGGTTTCATAACAGTTTAGGCGAGTTCTCATCTATCCATTTACTTGTCACAGCACAACAGAAAGCGACATTCATCAGACCAGGTGACATTTTTCCAATTTTCGGTCACCCGCTTTTAGTCACATTAAGTTTATTGTCATAGATAGAGAGATATAGTAAACATCATAAATGAGTACACCACCTCTGAAACATAATGATAAGTAGAAAGAACTTTATTTGATTCTAGGGAATTAAAAATTTGGCATTTTATAGAAGCTTTTTAAATGAATAAATGCATAAATAGCTAAGTAAATAAATAAATAAATACACATAATTTGGCCTGAACACACATCAGAGAAAATGACTAAAAAGGAAGAAAATGTAAAATGAAAGAAACTTTTGAGTTGGGAATTCCAGTCTCAGTTCCACTGAGGTGCTATACAGGCATATTGCTGTTGCATGTTTTGACACACTTACTGCTGAATGACTCATTGTCTGAAAGTTCTCAGTGTTGTTGTGTCACAGAGAGGATGTGCAGCATTGTTCATAATGGCACTCGGTTTTGGCACTCAAAGGTCCAGAGTGTGTCCCATAACTGAGCCTGCCCAATTATTTAGCTTGTTGATTCGGTGGGCCTCTCCTGAAGTAACGTCACCAGCTCACCACACCACACTGGCCATCACAAAGTTGTAGAAGATGTGAAGGATGTCACTTCCCACATTAAAAGAATACAGTCCATCTATCCATCCATTATCCAACCCACTATATCCTAACTACAGGGTCATGGGGGTCTGCTTGAGCCAATCCCAGGCAACACAGGGCGCAAGGCAAGAAACAAACCCCGGGCAGGGCACCAGCCCACCACAGAAGAATACAGTCTCCTAAAGGAAAAAAAAGCTTGCTCTGCCTTTTCTTCTGTAGTTTTTTTGTGTCCCAAGACCAGTCCAACCTGTCATTGATGTGGACCCCTGAGTACTTGTAGGAGTTGAGCACCTCTAAATCCACTCTTTGAATGGTGACCGGACACAGTTCCTTGGTTTTGCTGATGCTTTGTCTTTATTTTCTCCTCCACCACAACCACCAGGGGGTCCCATAACTGAGCCTGCCCTTTCAATTATCTTGTTGATTCGGTGGTCCTCTCTTGAAGTGTCACAGAGTAGTAGAAGAAGATATGATGGATGTCACTTTCCACTTTAAAGGAACGCAGTCTCTTAAGGAATTTCTAGGTGTATGTTATGATACTTGAAATTCATGGAAAGATTTTATAATTTAAATTGATTAAGCATATGCTTATAATTTACTTGTTGATCTTCTGTGAAAAGGTGAATTGCCAACCTCGGGCTAAATAACACACTATGCTTAACAGTAACATAGACCTATAACTAACTGTATGTCATCGAACTCTGGTAGCCTCCTTAGCGTTATGTTTAACCCCGCAAAAAAAGTGCCAGAAATATTGGAATTATGTCGGAAAAAAATGTTATTACGTGTAACAGAAACAAAACAGGGCTCACTAGCTCTCTCTACTCCCCCAGGTGGTGCCCACAGAAATCAACAGGGAGGAGCCAAAGAGCTCAAATTCCCATGATGCCCTGTGGGAATCAGTGGATGCTGCCTCAACCCAATGCAGGGGGGTGCTGCCATCTAGTGATCTGGGGGAGACAATCCCCTGTGCACGCCAACTCCCCCGGTCCTTCCACTCTGAGAGCGTCCCGGCTGGGTAAGGTCCCGGACTGTCCCTTATACAATTTTGTCCTGCTGCTTGAACGTGAGAGGGTAGAATGTCAGTGCCTGATCTCCGTGAATTGTTGACGCCCCTCCACTGTGTTATTGCGGACTATCACAGCAAGACTCAGTGACGTCCACATTTCCCCTGACACAGATTGCCAAATTCTGAACAGTGCTTAGGGGGGCTAACAACTTTCACCTTGATTACAATCGATTTGTCTTTTTGCCTCATAGCTTACTGCACCTTAATGTGACTAAAGTCACCAGGTATATCATTGCGAAGTGCCTTTTTTGTCACGCAGCTAGTGTTGAACAGCAGTGAATCTTCAGGCGACCAAACTCACCGGGCGTATCACAGCTCGATTATACGGAGGCCCGTGCATCCATTTCACTATCTGGGTCACCGTCTGTTGGCCAGTTTCAGCTTTAGCTAAGAACTGCTTTTTCGTTTGCCATTGCATTTTTTGTTGAAGTCTCCACCCCCCACTCACGAATATTGATGAGTCACCTTAAATTTACTAAGTGCGAAGTCAAACAAAATGGCACCTTTTATTGGCTAACTAAAAAGATTACAATAATAATAATTCTTTACATTTATATAGCTTTTTTCTCACTACTCAAAGCGCTCAGCAATTGCAGGTTGAGGGCCTTGCTGAAGGGCCCAACAGAGCAGAGTCTGCAAGCTTTCGGGGCAACTCAGGCCCCTTCTTCAGGCGAGATGTAATACAGAAACTCATGCACACACTAGGACAAGAAACAACATTGATAAATCTTTAAGTGAGACATCTTAAATGTAAAAAATTAATACTCCTTCAGGCTAGGGTTCATTTAACAAGAGAGGAGAACAATGTATGGTCAAGATCTTTGGATAAGATAAACTGTCCAACAAAGTCTTTGGAAGTTTCTGATGAGTTTTTCCATACAATGTGGGTCTGTAGACAGGTTGTCTGTATCAGTCCGAGAGATGCAAACAGTCCTCATACCTGGCCATAAAACCTTTGTCTCTATTTACAGCATGTTGTCATCTTCTTCTTCTTCTTTCGGCTGCTCCCATTAGCGGTTGCCACAGCAGATCATTTTCTCCCATCTCTTCCTGTCCTCTCCATCTTGTTCTGTCACCCCCATCACCTGCATGTCCTCTCTCACCACATCCATAAACCTTCTCTTAGGCCTTCCTCTCTTCTCCTCTTAACTGGCAGCTCTATCCTTAGCATCTGTTTTGTCTTGGTAGAGTAATATATTGCTTTACTTTCCCCTTTTGCATTATTAATGTGTAGCCTTTGTAAGAATACCTCTAATCTCACAGACATACCACTGTTTATAAGGTATTGTACTTTATAACTTCTCCCCATCTTCCCTTCTACATCTATAACCTCAGGCAATTAGGTGTAGTAAAAGACAAGCAGGAGTTAAGTTACACTTTAAACAATCTATTATTGATAATATTAATAAATAATAACAATATGCAAAGTACATTTGAATATTGGCAACCATACAACCTGATAAATGGTGATGTGTAGTTTCAGGTGGCACACACACTTGTTAGTTACTAAAAATGTTAAGTCCTCATTTGTGGTCAGCTTTCTTCAGAACAGGCCACATGCCTGTCTCAATATGGCTGCCGAGCTGTGCTCTTCATTGTGTTTTCCTTTTCAGTTCATGGATCAGTTTGGTAAGAGAGAGAGATGCTTTTTCATCAGATGTTAGTGAGAGAGAGAGTGAGGTTAACAAAGCAAATTTTGTAGATGTTCTGTCCTACCCCTATAGCCAATTGGGCATCGTGGTACTTAAAGGCTTCTGATACAAGCCAATTCCAAACAGCCATACTTCAGACCAATGGGGGGACAGAAAACATCTTCACACCTGCCATTCCCCAAACCATATGTTAAGGTAAAACTTGGCAGTTAGGCAGCCTGGCTTTCTTGTGGGGGTTGAAGGGAGAGACTTTAGCAGAGAAACACTGGTCAAACTGGTTTCAGTGACTCAAAAACTCTGTCGTAAAATTCAAAGAGACTCAGTCCTGGTGGGATGGAGGGGCTCTCAAACCATTGTTGTTATTATCAATAATGTATCACTAATATTACATTTGCTTTGTCTAAGTCAGGGGTGTCGAACTCCAGTCCTGGAGGGCCGCAGTGGCTGCAGGTTTTCATTCTAACCACCTTCTTAATTAGTGACCAATTTTTGATGATACTTAACTTCTTTAGCCTTAGCTTTAATTAGCTTGGCTCAGGCCCCTTAGTTGTTTTTTCCTTAATTAGCAGCCGGACAATAATGAGACATAAAACAAGCACGACATGAGCAGCTCACCTGCACAAATCAAACAAAATCTGAAAATAAAGATGAAGGTCTCTGTAAGGTTAATCCTTCAGGTTACCAAAAATTTTAGGAGTTCTTAGAAAAAAAACGAATATCAACAGATTTGGAAATGTCTGCTGTGGCAGAAAGAGAGCAGCAACAAGCAATGGAATTGAATAACGGGTTTAATTAACAGCAAGAATCAGCTTCTAATTAAGGAACTGGTTGGAGTTTGAAGCCCCAACTTAGCTGGTCATCTGTTGGCTCGTTTCATGTCTCATTTCTGTTTGGCTGTCAGTTAATGAAAAAAAGAATCAACTCAGAAGACTTAATCCTTCAAAACAGGGCTATTCAAATAGAGGGAAAAAAGTTAATTAGCAGTGAAAACTGGACACTGATTAGGAAAAAGGGTTAGATTGAAAACCTGCACCCACTGCGGCCCTCCAGGCCTGGAGTTTGACACCTGTGGTCTAAGTTATAAATGAGGTCAGCTTTCTTCAGAACAGGCCGCATGCATGTCTCAATATGGGTGCCAAGCTGTGCTCTTCATTGTGTTGTCCTTTTCAATTCATGGTGTGTGATGGTCATTCAGCAGTTTGGTAAGAGAGAGAGTGAGGGAGTGAGCAAATTTATAGATGTTCTGTCCAACCCCTGCAAATTGATGGATCCTGGTTCCAACACCCTGAACCACATCGTTGGACTTGGTACTCCAATACTGGAAGGAGATTGATCACATCCTTGTGGGTAGATGCTGGAGGCTCTTGCAAAACTGCAGGGTCTACAGAAGTGCCCAGTTTGTGAATTCTGACCACAGACTTGTTGTTGCTACTCTTAGGATCCAGCTTAGGTCCAGTAGGTTACCACCTACTAGGAAAATGAGCCTGGACTTTGCCAGACTCCAATACCAGGCAGTTTCTAATGAGTTTGCACGCAATTTGTGTGAGGAACTTTCAGATTTGGGTACAAACTGCCGATCCTAATGTGATGTGAAAAGACCCTGTAGGTTGAGGGTTGTGTTGGTGTTACCGGTGTTCCCAGAAGGAGGTGTTTCATCTCACAGGGCACCCTGAATATCATCGAGAGGAGTCACAGCACACGGCTCAATGGCAACTCTGGTCTGTACCGGGAACTGAGAAGGACGGCTGCGAGGGCTCTGAGGGCAGATAAAGAGTCGTTTGTTAGAGGAATCTGTGAGCAGGTGACACACCATCTGTGGTCTAGCGACCCACGTCCTGCTTACAGAGGAATCAAAGCATTACACACATCTGAATCTGTTCCTCTGAGAGTCGCAGTCAGGGCAGCTGATGGAACGGTCCTCACGGATGACACTGCAGTTGTGACCCACTGGGCTGGCTACTTTGAGCAGCTGTTCAAAGCTTATCCTCCGGCTAGGACGTTGGATATCTCGGGGTCCACGGTTCTTGAGGCTAATCCTCCAATCAGCTGTGAACCCCCCAGTCTCACTGAGATTGCACAGGTGGTGAACCAGCTGAGGGGGCGGGGAAGGCTGCAGTGGTATCTGGGGTGAACTTCCCCAGGCTGGTGGTAAGGCGTTCCCCCTGGCATTGCAAGCAATCTTTTCTTCCATTTGGGAGACTGGCATCATCCCAGCTGACTGGAAAATGGGACTTACCGTGCCTGTCTGGAAGGGGAAAAGTGATTGCCTGGATTGTGGCAACTACAGGGGGATAACACTGCTCTTGGTGCCAGGTAAGGACCTTTCTAGGGTCGTCCTCAATAGTATCCGTGATCACTTGTTCACCTACCTGCGACCAGAGCAGTCTGGTTTTACGCCTAAAAAGTTTATCATTGACCACATTCTGACACTGAGGGTTCTCATGAAGCACAAACTCAAATATCGGCAGAGTTTCTTTACAGCCTTTGTTGATTTTCGCAAAGCATTCGACTCAGTTGATCGAGCTGCCCTGTGGGACATCCTGAGGGTTCACGGGATCCCCTCAAGGTTGCTGAATATCATGGCTGGCCTGTACACTGGTACTGTGAGTGCTGTGCAGAGTGGAGGCAGGACCTCTGCGTTTTTCCCAGTTGATTCTGGGGTTCGTCAGGATTGTGTTCTGCTCCTACTCTGTTCAATGCTTGTATGGACTGGGTGTTGGGCAATGCCGTGGAGTCCAGCGGCTGTGGGGCATCTGTTGGAAAAGAAAGATTCACGGATCTTGACTTTGCTGATGATGGCATGATCTCCACGGAGTCAATGGAAGCTGCTACTGACCTTCTAGCACTCGTCCATCGAGAGCCTGCTGACGTACTGTATCACAGTATGGTACCGCAGCTGCACCATGGCAGACAAGGAGAGGCTTCAGAGAGTAGTAAAGGCACCACAGAAGATCATCGGCTGCCCTCTCCCCTCCCTGATTGACATTTACACCTCAGCAGAGCAAAAAACATCATCAAGGACAGTTCCCACCCTGGCTCTGACCTGTTTGACCTCAGGGAGGCGCTACAGGTGCATCACAACAAGGACAAACAGACTCAAGAACATTTTTTTCCCAAAAGCCGTAACCATTCTAAACTCACACATGCACTGACTACACAGTCTAACCGGCCAACCCCTGGACTTCCTTCTGTCCATTAACTGTGAAGTATCCAATATCTAAATGGTACTGATAATAACTGTGCAATATCCAATATCTAAATGGTACTGATAATAACTGTGCAATATCCAATATCTAAATGGTACTGATAATAACTGTGCTATATCTGTTGTTACAAAACGAGACAAAGACAGGTAAAGATTTGGGGCAGCCACCCATATAATTTGGTATCCTGGCTGCAAAAGTCGTTTTCAAGCAACTAGCACTGAAGTGCATACAATGGAGTCCAAAACCAGACTGCGGGAGAAGGGAAAAGGGTAGGCTTTTAAAGGGGAAGACAGGAAGTGAGGTCATAAGGATCGGGCACGTGTTCATTATTCATTGGATCAGGCCCGGATGTGACATCAGGGGGGCCGGAGCTGGTAAGGTCTGTTTCCATTGGTTCGGTCCCAGAAGTGATGTCAAGAGAGCCAGGTGGAGCCTCCCGGCTTTGGTCTACAGGGAAGTGAGAAAGAGAGACAGTGCACTCTGCCACATCCCAGCATGCCTCAGAACTGCCTTCACTCGAGCCCTTTAGCTGCCTCCCATGTGCGTGTGTGTGACACTGTATACTGTCCAATATCATTACTCTCAGGGCCCAACATCCACTACTCACTGCACATGATCATCATTATTGTGCGATATTTAAATAATGTGCAATAACCCAATAGTGCAATAGTTATTTATTCTTTTCATGTGCATATAACATCGCAGAACTTCTTTTGCAACTTTTTGCACCATTTGTTAATTTGTTTGTTGTGTTCCACATATATGTCTGCACTGGAGGAGCTGCTTTTAATCCCATTGTACATGTGTATAGTGACAATAAAAGGCATTCTATTCTATTCTATTTAGTTTATTAGAAAAAACAACTCATACATTAACATCTTTTGCCTTAAAAGAAAAACACAATAACAGAGCTTTCAATGATACAAACAACTTTTCATTGAAAGGTAAAAGTTTGCATTGGGCGTGCTTTTGAACAATTCATGTGATTTTTTGCTGTCGTATGCATGCTGATAATTTGTCTAACCTTGGCTCATACTTTGTAAGTTTGAGATCAATGCTTGTAGCACTCCGGTCATCTGTTAGTCTGATTCTGGTGCCGGATTTGATAGAATTCAAAGCTGAAAAGAGCTGCTCACAAACATAAGATGATCCAAACAAAGTAAGGAAAGCAATCCCAAGTGCTTTCATTGACTGAAAATTATTTGGCAGAGAATTCCACGCTTTAAGGATTTCGTTTTCAGAACTAACTGTGCTGTCCTTTGTCATCCCTTCTGTCTTCTCAAGTGTTTCACGCAGGTCTTCCCCACTAACTTTCGTTTCCGTTCTCTCTCTCACTTCTGCCTCTCACTTCTCTTATATATTACGGGGACGTGGATCAGGTGTGGCGATTAGCAGCTCCCGGCAACAATTACAGATGCGGACGTCTCCTCACCTGTGCACTTAAGAGTGAACCACCCGCATCATGAAGCTCCTGGGAACTGCTCCGGCCGCCCTACCATGCACCCCTCTCAGCTGCGAGTGCGGCGATTATCTTTTAAAACTGGCCCTTTCAATTTTGAGCTGTGGACCTGCTATACCACATCCCCTCCAACCCCACCATGGGAATCACCATCGCCACAGACTCAACAAGCTGCTGTCTGCGCCGCACCCTCACGCTGCATGTGAGCCGCCCGCCTTACCCCAGACAGGTGAGGGAGGAAGCGCTCCCATTGGACTGCTGGGCAGAGGGGGCGGGTGATGCGAGAAATGTCCTCAGGCGTGCGTGGAGGGGAAGGGAGCAGCCCGGCCCCACGTCCCTCTGGCTTTGTAGTAACGAACTCTGTGCTGGGGCGACGGAGCGTGTGACAACACAGAGGGCTCTGAGTGCCCCCTCTGGCACGTGTGCCATAGGTTCGCCACCACTGACCTATAATAATAATAATCTGGGGGGGTGGCACAGTGGCGCAGTGGGTAGTGCTGCTGCCTCGCAGTAAACAAACCCAGGTTCGTTTCCCGGGACCTCCCTACGAGGAGTTTGCATGTTCTCTCCGTGTCTGCATGGGTTTCCTCCAAGTTAAGATTAAGAGGTGACATGATTGAAGTGTTTAAAATTCTGAAGGGAATTAGTACAGTGGATCGAGACTTGTATTTTAAAATGAGGTCATCAAGAACACGGGGACACAGTTGGAAACTTGTTAAGGGTAAATTTCACACAAACATTTGGAAGTTTTTCTTTACACCAAGAACGATAGACACTTGGAATAAGCGACCAAGTAGTGTGGTAGACAGTAAGACGTTAGGGACTTTCAAAACTCGACTTGATGTTTTCTTGAAGGAAACAAGTGGATAGGACTGGCGAGTTTTGTTGGGCTGAATGGCCTGTTCTCGTCTAGATTGTTCTACTCCGGTTTCCTCCCACAGTCCAAAGACATGCAGGTTAGGTACATTGGCAATTCCAAATTGTCCCTAGTGTGTGCTTAGTGTGTGTGCGCCCTGCGGTGGGCTGGCACCCTGCCTTGCGCCCTGTGTTGGCTGGGTTTGGCTCCAGCAGACCCCCGTGACCCTGTAGTTAGGATATAGCGGGATGGATAATGGATGGATGGATAATACAGGGTGAGTCAAAATTATGTTAACATTTGTATGGCGGAAACAATTTATTCATAAAACATACTTCATATGTGCAAGATGATTTACAGGAATGTCTCAACCTGTTTACCCCTGTGTTCAACACACAAAAACCAACGAGCAGCAGAGCCATTTAAAGGCCAGACACACATTTTGCGGAGAATAGATGATCCCAAAGTCCATGTTCTGTCCTTCAGGTCACTGATATCACGAACTTTCCTGCTATACACACACGCTCCTTCACCATACCCCATAACCAGAAATCACAGGGTGTCAAATCAGGGGAGTGTGCAGGCCACGGCAATGATCCACCACAACCTATCCATCGACCTGGAAAGGTGTGGTCGAGAGAAAAATATAATCCATTAGTGTTGACATAATTTTGACTCCCCCTGTAATACGAGGGGGAGTCGAGCTAAAGTTAGAAAATGGAATGAACCTTCACAAAGCTGATCATGTCATTTCTCAATGTCGCCTCCACCCTTCTCAATGCACTTGTGCCACCTGCCTGGAAGTGCTGGGATTCCAGGAGAATAAAAGGTTTTGTCTTGCCCTCGCAAACCACTCACACATCCCACTACATGCTGAGGGGTACTACAGTCAATTGTGCAAGTTACTATGACTTGTTGGAGACCAATGTGAAGCCAGCTATTCGATCCAAGAGGTGGGACTGCTGTCTCAATGGGTCCTTTTGCTGAAAGACAATGGCCGCCCGCCCGCCCGCCCGCCCGCACACTGCTAAGAGCACCAAGACTTGTGTGGAGAAGCTGAAGTTTGGGGTATTGCCATATTCTCCATATTTGGCACTGTGTGATTTCCACCTTTTTGGACTGCTTAAAGAACGTCTGGGTGGTCGTCGATTCAAGACAGATGACGGTGTGAAGAAAGTGGTGCACGAGGGGTGGCAAGGACAAGACCTATTGAACAGGGGTGCAGAAACTGAGCTGCACAGCGCCACCTGCATTCCTGAATGAATGGCTGAACTGCGGCTCCAACCAATCATTTGCTTTTCATTGACTTCAACACGCTCATCCTTTAGAAGGTCCTAAGGAAGTTGATTCCAACAGGCTACAACACTTGCCTCTATAACTGAATCCTGGACTTCCTGACATAGAAATCCCAGGCAGCCCATGTTGGAAACACCATCTCCGGTCCCATCACGCTGAGCACTAGTACCCCGCAGGGAGATGTGATCAGCCCACATGCCACCATGCCAGGATGTACCCAGCACACAAACCTTAGTCTCCTTGCTGTGAGGCAGGGCTGTTCCGACCTCTGTGTCACTGTGGTGCATTTTATTACCACAGATGTTTATTCACCATCTGTTGGAATGAAAAATGCAATGCATTTTATTAATGCAAGTTTATATGATGTACCATCAGTTGGAATGACAAATGTAATGTATTTTATTACATGTTTGTGATACACCATCTGTTGAAATCTTAGTGATTGGCAATAATGGATACAATGAGGCTATTAGAAATAAACTGGATACATTAGGATTAAAAGTCAAGACGGAGGTAAAAAGCTTAGGGGTAACTGTTGACTGTAATCTGAATTTTCAATCACATATTCATCAGACCACTAGGACAGCATTTTTTCACTTAACAAACATAGCAAAAGTTAGACCTCTTATATCATTGGAAGATGCTGAGAAATTAATTCACGCTTTTGTTTTCAGTCGACTAGATTACTGTAACGCACTCCTCTCAGGAATACCCAAAAAAGACATAAATCACTTGCAACGAGTGCAGAATGCTGCTAGAATCTTAACTGGGAAAAGAAAATCCGAACACATTTCTCCAGTTTTGATGTCACTACACTGGTTACCTGTGTCATTCAGGATTGACCTTAAAATTCTGCTTATGGTTTATAAAGCCTTAAATAATCTCGCCCCATCTTATATATCGGAATGTCTGACACCTTATATTCCAAATCGTAACCTCAGATCCTCAAATGAGTGTCTCCTTAGAATTCCAAGAACAAAACTTAAAAGAAGTGGTGAGGCGGGCGACCTTCTGCTGCTATGCACCTAAAATCTGGAATAGCCTGCCAATAGGAATTCACCAGGCTGATACAGTAGAGCACTTTAAAACACTGCTGAAAACACATTACTTTAACATGGCCTTCTCATAACCTCACTTTAACTTAATCCTGATACTCCGTATGTTATTCATCATAATAACTATTCATGGTGGCTCAAAAATCCGTACTGACCCCTACTCTCTCTTCTGTTTCTTTTTTCCAGTTTCTTTGTGGTAGCGGCCTGCGCCATCACCACCTACTCAAAGCTTCATGATGCTCCAACATTGATGGATGGATCAAAAGCCAGAAGTCTACGTGACCATCATCATCAAGTCCTTCTGTGAGAACCCTAAATCCAAAGAGGACTGTTTCATTTATGTTAGGTAGAAAGCCCAGAGCGGACTGGGTGGTCTCATGGTCTGGAATCCCTACAGATTTTATTTTTTTCTCCAGCCGTCTGGAGTTTTTTTTTGTTTGTTTTTTCTGTCCACCCTGGCCATCGGACCTTACTCTTATTTTATGTTAATTAATGTTGATTTATTTTATTTTCTTACTGTGTCTTTTATTTTTCTATTCTTCATTATGTAAAGCACTTTGAGCTACTTTTTGTATGAAAATGTGCTATAGAAATAAATGTTGTTGTTGTTGTTGTTGGAATGACAAATGTAATGCATTTTATTACTGCAAATGTTTGTGATGCACCATCTGTTGGAATGACAAATGTAATGTATTTCATTTTCTACACTGCAAACATTAACGCTAAGGACTACATTGATCACTTGGATTTCAACCCATCTTCGACAGGTAACACAGATATAGCCGACACTGGGAGAATATATAAAATTCATGCAGGGAGGACCCAAGGCATACATTCTTGTCTCCTAGCTGTGAGGCAGCAGTGTTACCACCACTGTTTCACCCATAATGCATTTTATTACAACAGGTATATGTGATTCACCATGTGTTAGAATTACAAATGCAACTAAGTTCATTACAACAAATGTCTGCGATGCACCATCTGTTGGAATGACAAATATAATGTGTTTTATTACTACATGCCTTACAAAAACATTGCAATAGATGGTGCATTGTTAATACTGATGTCCATGTTGATTACTTAGATTTCTACCTGTCTTAGACTGGTGGCACAGCTTCAACAGGGAGAACATACACACTCCATACAGGCAGGGAGGACCCAGGATGTGAACCTCTGGTTCCCTTACTGTGAGGCCAGCTGTACCACCACTGTGCCACCCTGCCACCATTGTGTAGTATTCTGAAATACACCAGTCCAAAATGAAATGATGGGGTGTCAGTAGTGTTACCCCTTTTAATATTTGCGGCAGTAAGGCAAAATAAACAGGTAAGCAATGGCATTAACAAGAACAATAAAAAAAGAACAATAAGTGGGCTGTAGAGCCTCAAAAATGGGGTATGGTTGCTCTGTAGAGTAGTCAAGTTAGGAAGGAGCTCAGTCTGGTGGTCTGCTTTTTCCCAAATAGAACGTCACCTTCTGGGAGCATCTCGTTCTTATAGTCCTTGGACTAGAAGGGGCGGAGTCAGTTACCCTGATTGGGTGTCTTCTTGGAGTTGTGGGTGGAAAAAGAGATAATGCCGTCAGCAACAGCACCATCTCATGTCCCAGAGTGGTAGTGCTTACCTTTACCGAGCCCGAAAAGGGACCCTGTAACATGCATGCGTGACACCCTACAAGCCATATTATCCCCAAGGTAGGAGTCAAACCTGGGCAGGGTGGCTTTCCTTCCCTAACATAACATACAGTACCATTGAGTTGTTTGATCCAGTTTAGGGTTACATGGAGGGGTTCAAGGCCTATCCTGGCAGCATCTGGCACAAGACAAGTGCCATCCCCGGAAAGGAGTGCCCTTGGATTATTAATAGCAGCGACCAGCTTCTCATACCTGACAATCCGAGTAAAGACCGCTGACCGAGCAGCATTGGTGACTTAGGCTGTTCCTTCACTCGGTCATTTTTCGTTATTGTGCAGTGACCTCATTCGCAGTCCTGTGCTTGCCGCGCTCGAGTCTGAATCTGGCACACTGAAGAGGCCAGGACGTTCTGTCCCCATCTCTGCAGAAAACTGCTGATGAACGTTTTGTTCCATTAGATACTGGTGACTCTCTGCCAGGCAGCCCATCGTTCACTTAGGCAGGCTATCATTCAAGCACTGAAGCATGAAGGCGGCTGTAATGAGAAAAGTGACTGCGCCCGAAATGGAGCTTACAAATGGCGTGGATGACGCCTGTGGTGATTCATTCTTATTGGCATGCAGACTTTACTAATTAGCCTGCGCAAAGTCAGGGGTTCCCCCACCAGCTTTTTTATTAATTCACTTCCATTTGTTTCTTTACAGCCAGGGCCTCCACATGTATTACTTTGTTCATGAAGGCCTGATGAGATTGTAGTAGGACCTTCTTAGGTGTATTTTCCCCAGCCCTGCCATACTGGAGCTTCGAGTCTTCATGGTTAAGTCTCAACCAGCTTTGCACACCTGGATTAGGGCAGCTGCGGTGGGCTGGCACCCTGCCCAGAGTTTGTTCCTTCCTTTTGCCCTGTGTTGGCTGGGATTGGCGCCAGCTGACCCCCGTGACCCTGTAGTTAGAATATAGCGGGTTGGAAAATGGTTGGATGGATGGATAGATTAGAGCAGTTTATCCCATTCTCGCTGGCAGATCCTCTAAAGCTCCGTTAAATTGGAGTCAGACGTGGCTGCAAACTGCCATTTTCAGGTGACTCCACACATGTTGTATGAAGTTTAAATATGGACCACTGAAGGACAGTCAGTAACAGGACCCAAAGTCATTTCAGACTCATCTTGCTTGTATGTTTCTGGTCCTTGTCGTGCTGCTTCAGACTGAGGTGGTGTGCACTCTGGAGCCACTCTTCTACAGGGTCGCGCACGAAAAAGCAAACCATCTCCAACTCCAACGTCGACGTACATTTCTTAGCTTGTACACAAAATGAGCAATGGGGCCCGATTCATTTTGCAGTTTGCAACTGACCCAGTCTTACGCCACTTCTTCACCATCTCGTGAATACTGCTCTTTGCTGGTAGGTTTACGTCAGGAAACTTCTGGGCGAAAATATCTCGTTTTTCCTTAAAAGAACCGGTAGACACATACGCCTCCACTATTTCAATCATCTGTTGCAGAGAATACATCTTCCAGATGTCTTTCACGCACGTCTGTACCCACTGGCTCACAGCTTCTTTACTAATGCACAGTTGGGGCTGCTGAACCCGTCACGACATGGAGTCCCGCCTGTATAACAGCTCAAGCCAGCCGGTCGGAGATAATTCGGTTTTTCGTGCGCTACCCTTTATTTGGCTGCATTCACCTGTCTCTCGGTTCTGACCAGCCTCACTGTCCCTGCACCCCCCATACTATGATGCTGCCACCCTCATCCTTCACTTTAGGGGTTTCATTAAACAGCTAATGAGCCACCATACATGGTGCTTAGAGTTCTGTTTTTGTCTCATCAAACCAGAGAATCCTCTTCTTCCTGATCTCAGAGTCCTTGAAACTTGTGTTACTCAACCATTAGGTCGCTAGTTGTCACGATTTTCTATTATTTATAATGTTATTGGGTCACGATGGGTCTTGAAGTCTGGGCATGCTTCTGATAAGGTGGCAGATGGTGTCCTGGAGGATCTCCTCCCAGACCTGTATCAGGACATCAGTGAGCTCCTGGACAGTCTGTGGAGCCACTCTTGTACAGGGTGGCGCACGATAAACCGAACCATCTCCAGCTCCAATGTTTTATTAGCCCGTACACGAAACAAGCAATGTGGCCTGATTATTTTTGCAGTTTACAACTGACCCAGTCTTACGCTACTTCTTCACCAACTCGTGAATACTGCTTTTTGCTGGTAGGTTTATGGCAGGAAACTTCTGTGCGAAAATGTCCCACGTTTCCTTAAAAGTACCGGTAGACACATACGCCTCCACTATTCCAATCCTCTGTTGCAGAGAATATGTCTTCCACGCATGTCTGTACCCACTGGCTCACAGCTTCCTTACTAATGCACATTTGGGGCTGCTGACCCCGTCACGACATGGAGGTTCTTTGATCGCGACGGCACCCGCCTGTATAACAGCTCAAGCCAGCCGGTCGGAGATAATTCGTTTTTTCGTGCGCTACCCTTTATTTGGCTGCATTCACCCGTCTCTCGGTTCTGACCAGCCTCTCTGTCCCTGCAACCCCCGTACCATGATGCTGCCACCCTCATTCTTCATTGTAGGGGTTTCATTAAACAGCTAATGAGCCACCATACATGGTGCTTAGAGTTCTGTTTTTGTCTCATCAAACCAGAGAATCCTCTTCTTCCTGATCTCAGAGACCTTGAAACTTGTGTTACTCAGCCATTAGGTCGCTAGTTGTCACGATTTGCTATTATTTATAATGGTATTGGGTCACGATGGGTCTTGCAGTCTAGGCATGCTCCTGATGAGGTGGCAGATGGTGTCCTGGGGGATCTCCTCCCAGACCTGGATCAGGACATCAGTGAGCTCCTGGACAGTCTGTGGAGCTACTTGGCGGCATCCGATGCACCAATACATAACATCCCAAGAGATTCTCAATGGGATTCGGGTCTGGGGAATGTGAGGACCACTCAATGGCATCAATGCCTTTGTCATCCAGAAACTGCCTGTACACTCTAGCAATATTAGGCTGGACATTGATCTGCACCAGGAGGAACTCAGGGCACACTGCACCAGCATAAGGTTTGACAATGGCTCTGAGGATTTCATCTTGGTACCTAACAGCAGTCAGGGTCTCCGTGACCCTCCAAGGATATGCCTCCATAGACCATCACTGACCCACCGGTCATGCCAGATGATGTTGCAGGCTGCCTAACTTTCACCACGGCATCTCCCAGACTCTGTCACATCTGTCACATGTGCTCAGTGTGAACCTGCTCTCATCTGTGAATAGTGCCAATTGTGTATTCCCTGGCAAATGACAATTGAGTTGCACAATGATGGGTTGTGAGCACAGGTGCCACTTTGGGACTCTGGGCCCTCATGGAGTCTGCTTGTGACAGTTGGGCAGTAGTCAGATGGAGGCCATTTCGTAGGGCTCTAGCAGTGCTCCTCCTGTTCCTCCTCACACTAAGGAGCAGATACCAGTCCTGCTGCTGGGTTGATGCCGTTCTACAGCCCTGTCCAGCTCTCCTCGTGTAACGGCCCATCTCCTGGTATGTCCTCCATGCTCTTGAAACTCTGCTGGGAGACACAGCAAACCTTCTTGCGACGATGCTTATGGATGTACCATCCTGGAGGAGCTGAACTACCTGTGCAACCTGAATGGACTGCAGGGCCCACCTCAGGCTACCAGCCTTTCCTAGTTAGTCCAGTCATTTAAACTGACCACAAGTGGACTCCAAACAAGCTGTAGAAATAGCTCAGTGATGATCAATATATTTGGGACATACATGAGCTAGATTTCAAGGGTCATAGCAAAGAGTGTGAATACTTGTGTCAGCGGTGGGATATTTCTGTTATTTTATTTTTATTTCTATTAAATGTGTTAAACTTCCTGTTTTTGCTTTGTTATTCTGGAGTATTAAGTGTTGCCTGAAGAGTGAAAAAAATGAATGTAAATGATGTTAGTATCTGAAGACTTTCTGAAGGCGCTGCATCTTGAGATCCTGGAAGTTGGTGCCTTTGTACAGCTTTACTGTTTCTATCGTGGTGCAGAAACTGACTTCCATCAGACCTAACTATTTGATTTTCTCGTTTCTATCCTCCGACTGTGGCCCTCCAGAGGGTGTATTTGTCTCCTAGGGACCATCGTAGGAGATTTTTTGTTTTCCTCTTGTTGAGGTTTAGATCGAGGATCAATATGCCTTGTTATTGGTTTTAGAACTTGTAGCCAGGAGGACGTGAGGAGGGCTTGTGCCTCCTCCAGACCGTGAGGGGGCGTCCGTCCTGGTTCTGTTGGGAGCCACGGGTCGAGGGCATGGAAGCCCTACCCTGTAGGGGCCCGTGGCCACCGCCAGGCGGCGCCCCGATGCCGGTTTACCCCTTGTGGTCTTTGGCCGGGGATGGAGCCCGGCCGGGATGCCTTGGAGGACCAGAGGAGGGCGTGTGCCTCCTCCAGACCGAGTGGGGGCGTCCGTCCTGGTTATCCAGGGGGCCTCGGGTAGGGGGCTTTGAAGTCCAGTCCAGTAGGGACCCGTGGCCACCGCCAGGCGGCGCCCCAGTGCCTGTTTGTCCCGGGAGCCCGCCACTTCCGCCACACAGGGGTGTGGCCACCACTAAGTGCCGGGGAGCAGCTGGAACCCGTCCGGGTTCCCATAAAAGGGGCCGCCTCCCTCCAGTCGGTGGTGGATGTCGGGAGGTAGCAGGACTGAACTGGAGAGAGAGGACGGGAGGTGGCCAGGAAGGCACAAAGACTGTGGGCCCTGGACTTTGGGGAAATCGGTGCAAGAGGCACTGGGGCTTGTGAGTGTGCACTGGACTTTTATATTGTAAATAGTGTAAATAAACAGTGTGTGGGTTGAAAATATGTTGTCCGTCTGTGTGTGTCCGGGCCAGCGTTCACAGTGGCGTAGTCGGCAGGATGCTCCGCCTGGTGCAAGGCGGGGACCTGCATCACTAAGTAAATATTCTGTGAACGGCTCGGCGCAGCAGTGGAACCCACACACTGGCCGCAGGAGCGGCCCGTGCACAGCCCCGCGGGAGCGTTTTACCCCGGAAACCGCAGCCAGACCGCAGAGAGGCCATCCCCAGGTGCGGAGGAGGAACGGACCTCGCTGGAGCGCAGCAGGCTCCGAGAGCCGCGCTGTCGAGATGGACAGCCAGGCCGGCGTTGCTTTCACTGAAGGCCACACCGAGGCAGGGGCCTCGGCACGACGGGATTCGGGAGGTGAGTACCCTGCCCTGCGTTAATCGGCCCTTCGGGGTTGGACGTACCTTGTTCTCCACAGGGAGGGACGAACCGGATCCGCGTCCGTGGCAAGAGTACGCCGGGCCACGAGCTG
>NW_024379219.1:0-2965 GCF_016835505.1 Polypterus senegalus
TAGTTGTTTCTTTTTCTTTAATTAGCAAAACAATAATGAGACACAAAACAAGCCACCACATGACCAGCTTCCCTGCCCATCACACAATATCTGAAATTAAAGAGAGGTGATAGTCTTGGAGGCTGATCTCTCAGGTCACCAAAACATTTTGACATTGGTGCTCTTAGAAAGAACAGAAAAAACAGTTTCAAAATGTGTGCTGTGGCAGAATGAGAGCAGCAACAGGCCAATTAAACAAATTAAATTAAAATTAAATACGGGTTTAATCAACAGCAAGAATTGGCTTCCCCATTAAGAAAGTGATTGGGGTGAAGTTGGTTGGAGTTTGAAGCCCCAGTTTAGCTGGTCATCTGTTAGCCGTTTTACATCTCATTTCTGCTTGGCTGTCATTTAATGAAGAAAGTCAATTCAGAGGGCTGAACTCTTCTAACAGGGCTATTAAAGGATGGGGAAATGTTATTAAATTGCAGTGAAAACTGGTCACTGAATATGAAAAGGGTTAGAATGAAAACCGTACTCACGGCACTCAGGGCCTGGAGTTCGCCACCCTCAATAGACAGATAGATATAACTTTATTGGATTTTTTAAGAAGCTCAATAAATAAGTAAATACATCTATAAATACTTATGTACTGTATCATAATAAAATTACACACAGTAATTACTAAACAAAAAAAAACTTGACTTGGCTAAAGACAAAAGATTAACAGTATCAGGGATTACAAAGGGTTATTACTATTGGGATAAAGGCCCCTTTTTGTTTTTGACACACTTTTTGGCTGGGAAATGCTCAGTGTTTTGTGTCGAGAGAGAATGTCAGTACTGTTCATAATGGTACTCAGTGTTGTTTTAATTCTGTCACCACTATGACCTCCAGGGTGTCCAGAGTACCAAGCCTGCTCTGTTAATTAGCTTGCTGATTCAGTGGGCCTCACTTTAATTGAGGTTATCAGCTTAAACACCATAGTGACAGAGTCACAGAGTTGCAGAAGATGTAAAATGTCACTCTACATCTACTCCCAAATAGTGACTGGACATAGAAGCTCTTGTAGTGGTGAAATTCAATAAAATTCTTTTGCTTTGCTGATGTTAATTTCAGGGGATCTATTTGCACCAGAAACAAAGCTCTCACCTGACTCCTCTTCTCTGCCTCATCCCCTTATCAAACATATCAAGAGAATTTCTGCAAGTGACAAACCCGAAGTGTATATTTGTAGTCGGAGGTATCAGAGTGAAGATAACAGTAGACAGGCCTGTTCCTTTTGGTGCTCCAGTTTGCTCACATCCATATCAAAGACACAGTCCTGAGTTTCTCAATTTTGGTCTGCCTGACGGATAGTCCATTATTCAGGACACCATAGGTTTATCCACCTGCATATTCCTTTGCTTGCTACTTACCAGGAAGGCTGAAGGTACTAAAGGCACCAGAGAAATCAGAACATATAATCCTCACAGTGCTGCCAAATGGAGTGTGAAGAGGCACTGAGCTGGTAGGCCATACCAACTGGAAAGCCACACTTCATGGAGGGCTGATGTAAAAAACAACAGTTAGGGCTGGTTGTCACCCTTTTAATAAGTTGTTGATTTCTTTTTAACAACACTTACGAAGACCAATAAATGAGATATTCATATCATCACAATATGTAGTTGTCATAACTGATTATCTGTTAGATTATTTTGACAGTACTGAGACCATAATATATTTTATGCCTTTGATTATTATCATAATAAAGCATAATAATATCAAATTCACTTAATCTGATTCCAATTCCATGGGTTTTATGGGGATCTGAAGCCTAGCTTTCAACATTGAGCCAAAAGAGACAGCAGCCCATTTGTAAAACTTTGATGGATTTGACACTGAAAATATGCACATACCAAAACAAAACAGGAAAGGTAATGCAAAAAATATACATATATATAAATATATATTATATATATATACACATATACATATATATACATATATACATATATATATATATATATATATATATATATATATTTATATATATATATACATACTAGTAAAATACACTCGCAGCGAATAGTAGTGTGTTAAAGAAGCAATGAAAAAGAAAAGGAAACATTTTGAAAATAACGTAACCTGATTGTCAATGTAATTGTTTTGTCACTGTTGTGAGTGATGAGTGTTGTTGTCATATATATATATATATATATATATATATATATATATATATTTACACACACACATAAACATATATATATACATATCTATACATATACATATATACATCATATATATCTACATATATACACACACATATATACACACATATACATACATACACACAATATAACAAATAATATATATATATATATACATACATACACAACCATATATAAACATATACATACTATATCTAATATCTACTTATACACACAGCTATTTCGTATCCAATACTGTTTGTTAAACGTTGACTCCCGCTTACGGCAACAATCAAATCATTCAGTTGTCTTGCTCATTGTCATTTAGAGCTTGACGCCTGGCATCTTTTGCCACAAGTTCGCTTCTGTTTGGTGTGAGGTCTGTGAGATTCTCAGGATGATTCAGGTGCTCATCAGTGAGGACCGTGCTGTTTTGTTAGTCTTTATCACTGAGAAGAGCTTCTCACACAGATATGTGCTACCAAACATGCACAAGGTTCGAGCGCATGTAGACGGACTTTTGTTCCAAAGTCACCAAGCGCCTGCAAACTCAGTGCGAATAACTGTAGTAAGCGTGATACGGCAGCAGCTGCATTGGGATCTGTAGTTATTGTTACCAGCCAATACCCAGCTTTAATAACAATAATACAGTATATAAAGATCTCAAGGGCGGATATAATTACACACCGGCCGGATGACACATATGACAAATAGAACTTGAAAAGATTTTCAAAGGGGCCAACAGATAGAGTTGGCCGCTACAGCCTCATGCCCCAAAAAGGGCATCCTCCCCCCGC
>NW_024379220.1:0-39139 GCF_016835505.1 Polypterus senegalus
GCTGGAGTCTACTCTGTCAGTCATGTGACCTTTCCGGTCCTTCCAGCGCGCTGCTTTGTGGCTGCTCGGTATTCTAACGCATACATACGGATAGTATCAAATTATATATAAGGATCTTAATACATTGTGTTTTAATTTTTGCCTAAGGTATTGATGAGCTCTGATGCTGATAAATTCCATTTAATTGCTTATATGTTTTATACGCTAGCTTAAGAGCTTACCCTTTACTCACACAGACAAAAAGCCTCGCATGCAGTTTGTTTGGTCTTAAAAAAGCTCTGCTCCCGCATTTCTCTAAACAAAGTCTGCCTGCTTGCTTTCCCCGAGAGCATGATGACCCCGTCTCACAGCTCGACTCGCAGAAAACTCAAAAACAAGGCAAGTAAGAAGGACAGGCCAGCAAGAGGCCTCTCTAACAAAATAAATGGTGTCCTTATAAAGTTGTTTCAGGCCTAGACTTTTCATAGTGTGACAGATTGGGGGCGCTATCTCTCCCTTGAACCCTTGTCCAAGACTCCTGACACCAAGTAAATGTCCAAAAGTTGACTTTATTTTCACAGCACAGTGCACAAAGCACCCTCTTCTCCACAATACTCATTCAAATAATCAACCACAATAACAATAAACTCTCCACCACTCTGAGACGCGTTGCCCTCCTACCACCCAGCTCAGCTCGCCGTCTGGGAGCTCCCACAATCCTTTTGCATTCCCTGACCCGGAAGTGTTCCAATCCCCAGTTCATGTGATCCTTATCACTTCCGGGTCAGATAAAAAGTCCTTTTCTTCATCCCGGAAGTACGTCACTTCTGCTGTCACTTTGCCCATGACGCACTTCTGGGTTATAGGGTACATATGACTCTTTGTTCCTCCGTGCAGCTCCCTCTAGCGGCCCCTGTGGTATCCAGCAGGGCTGTGGATGAAAACTCCATTGTCCATGATTCCCTGCTGGTCTTCGGGGCACCTCCATGCTGCAGGGAGGGCTCCATCTTGAAAGCCTGGGGGTATTGGCGGGGATGACAAGCCGGCCATAGACCACAATAGCTAAAAGCATTAAAACTAATAATGCAGCACATTGATTCTTGATCAAAATTCTCAACAAGAGGAGAAAGTAAGGTTGCTAAATAAAGGGTTTAACTGTTATTGGAGGGCAAGCACACCAGGCACCCTGCCACAGTAACAATGGTACAAAAATGCTCTTGGTTGATCGCGGCAGGTCTTTTTATATGTTTCTTTGTACCTCCTTGTATTTATTCCTTCCTTTAACAATTCACTTAGATTACAGTTGCATTCACCCTGAGTGTCACAGTTGTGCTGCATTTTGTGTCCTTGTCCTGTGCGTTCTTCTTTGTGTGGTGCATGTGATTTTGTCTAAGTCTTTGGAGCGCTTTTCACTGAACAATTGCATCATGGTAAGGCATAAATTTACATTACATTCGGGAGGCTGTTCGCTTCACCTTTCATTCATTACCATCATCTGGATTTATGAAACTGGACTGTGTCGTACAGTAAGTGTTCATCCTTTATCGTTTTGTGTCTGGTGTTGTGCCGGGCTTCTTTTGTTGTGTATTCAGGTGAGTTTCTGCATATGCAATATTTGCTTTACTATTTTTTCTTCATTCATTATTTATTCATTTTGCTTGAACTGCTATTTACGTGTCTCTGTGTGTGGGTGTGTAAGTCATGTCAGGGCTGGGTGTTTAACATTTTAAAAGAGTGTGAATCTGAGCACCTTGCAGCCGCTATGGACATGTGCAGTTTTGTCTGATGCTGTGCTCTAACTCAAAGATGCTGTTATGAATCCTTTTCCCTCCATAAAATCACTGCACAGCCAGTGGGTCTCCTTCTCCATTCTTTCTTATTCTTTACTCAACCCTAGTGGTCTGTTTTCCTGGCCTTCCTGAGTTTGCCCATCAGGATGAACAGCCTAACGAGTGTTTGGACGGGAAGCTGGTTTGAAGACTTGACCATGGCTGTGTTGAGATTTAGAAGTTTCAAGTACTTAAAGAAGTGGTTAGGGACAGTCGTTGTGGATCTGAACCCAACATGCTGGGTAGTAGTAACTTTAAACTGTAAGAAAGCTTGAAACCGAACGTTGCATCTACACTTTGAAATGACAGGCCAGACCGCCATCTGTGAGCTACTGGAACACTTTAAAGAATTTAAAATGGTTAAAAGTGGCATTTATTTACATATTACTTGGAAATGTTTTGATGATCCT
This sequence comes from Polypterus senegalus, assembly GCF_016835505.1. Classification (NCBI taxonomy): domain Eukaryota; kingdom Metazoa; phylum Chordata; class Cladistia; order Polypteriformes; family Polypteridae; genus Polypterus; species Polypterus senegalus. The sequence goes on from NW_024379220.1 coordinate 2,219, forward strand.
CCGGGCGCTCCGGTTTCCTCCCACAATCCAAAGACATGCCGGTTAAGTGGATTGGTGATTCTAAATTGGCCCTAGTGTGTGCTTGGTGTGTGGGTGTGTTTGTGTGTGTCCTGCGGTGGGTTGGCACCCTGCCCAGGATTGGTTCCTACCTTGTGCCCTGTGTTGGCTGGGATTGACTCAGCAGACCCCCGTGACCCTGTGTTCGGATTCAGCGGGTTGGAAAATGGATGGATGGATGGATGTTTTTATGAGTGAGAGGGCAATGTTTTGCATGTTGCTATTAAACTTCAGCAGACTGGAACATTTATGCTTCATTTTCATGATGGCCTTCATCCATTGATGAATTTGCATGCATTAATACTGTCATTATGAGACTGCCTTTCTAATTTCCTTCTTTTTCTTAAACTCATCCACGCATTCTGCACCGAGACTCATCACCCTGGTAAGTGGGCTTTTGCACTTAAGAGCAACAGCTACATTTTATTTTATATTTAATATTTAAAACGTCTGTTATTGAATGTTTTCATGTGATGTCCTTGTTTAGAATATACTAAAAAGCCTAAATCTGTGGGAAAAGGTTTCAATGACACGTCAAGCAAAATGACACCTTTTATTGACTAGCTAAAAAGATTACAGTTTGCCAGCGTTCAGCTCCTTTTTCAGGCAAGTTATAACGTGAGAAAAGGTTTGAACATTTTTAGAATTTCCTGGATTCTTGCATGAAACCCTAACCCTAACCCAAAGTCAGATCTGATTTTTATCTCATAACTGATGATATACAGCTGGAATTAACAAACTGCATGCACCACAATGCACATTGTTGTATTGTTCTTGAACAAACTGTTTAAATATTCAAGGTCAACAATGGAAAAGGCGTGGAAGGGAAACATGGAAGAACACAGTCAGGAATTCCAATCAATGAGGTAACATTCACGTGTGGGTTTCTATTTGCTATTATTACTGCATTTTATTAATTTTGATATCGTTCACCCATATTGCAGTTACACTCTTAAAAATAAGGGTGCCAGAGTGGTTCTTCAAGGCGATGCCATAGGGTTTGGTTCCAAAGAGACCCATCCATATGAAGGTTCCAGAAAGAGCTTTGATTTATTTAGATCCATAACAGGCTCCATACGGTGAATAACCATGAATAGATTCACAGATTTGTGAAATATCAATGAGTCGTGATTTTAAAAGGTTTATTTTCGGGTTTTCAGTTTTTCATCTTTTTTCTACCTATTAGAAAGATTTTCTAAACAGGAAGAACGAACCTTGTTTGCAAGGAACCCTTCCAACAATAAAATGGTGCATAATCAAGCAATAACTCTTCAAAGAAACACACAACCCAGTAAAGAACCATAGATGTATTTTTATGTGCTTTTAATTAGCCCCTTATAAATGTTGGTGTAAAGGCAGGTATGAGTGTGCCCAATTGACAGAATGGCATACTGTCAATGGTTCGTTCCCATCTGCCAGAGATGTCTGCAATTCTGAACTGGACAAATGGCTTGGAACATGGATGAATAGGTGAGTCCTACCATGTCAGGTTCTTGCCAGCATTTCATTACTAAAGAACATTGAATGAAGTAGTTCCCTCCTTCATTATAGGGTTTAGGTTGATTTAAATTTCTGGACTGTTATTTGTTTTGACTAGCCATTTTTTTTAAATTACGTAAAATTAATTTTGAAATTGCTTCATTGTTGTACTTTCTTTTATATGAAGTATAGGAAAGTATACAATCATCCAAAATAGACAGCGGTGGCATTTGCCTGCACCCTGTGTTCATTTGGTCTATATTTAACGGGGGGTCGGTTTTACTAAATTTGGTTTTCAGATTTCATTTATGGGAGGAAAAACCCCCAAATAAAGGGGGTTTGGAGGGTTTTCCAGTCAGTCAGTCAGTGAGGGCTTTCCCTTTAATTAGTATAGATTACATAATCAATTACAATGTGTTTAAAACTGTATTACATATTAAATAAAACTCCTCAAAGATATAATGACACGTTATGTTTGTGTGTAATATATAAACAGTGTGTTTACATATATAATTTCAATGAATCTTACCTAATATGTAAGAGAATATAAAGGGGTTATGCTGTATAACTGTGCAGGAAATGTTTGTAAGAGTGTGGGAGTATGTAAGGGCTTAAACTATATAAAAATAAACCATATAAACATATGGTTTTTACTTGTGAATTTTCACCTTTAGATGGGGGTTCTGGAATGCAACCCCTCGCAATCGAGGAGGGATCACTGTACATCGAACTCAAATGTACCACTTGGCCAATGGTGGACATAGACATCAATGTCCTTACAAACCTTTCTCAGAGCTTTGAGTGTGACCCTTGTGTTCTATCAGGGTTGTCATTTGTGCCTGAGTAGGAGGAAATCAGATGATATCTTCAGACTCTGATTGACAAACCTTAATGTGTGTGTGCATGTTCTACTCTGAGCTTACTGTATTAAACATTTTTGAATTCTTTTATCCACTCTTTTCAATTTTAGCTCATTGTGGTATTCAGATTCCACGCTGTGTCACTTCGTTGGAACTGTAGTCACCGTCTGTACCATTGGTGAAGCATTGTAGAATTTTATGGAAATTTCATGAAGTACAGAGATTGTGCAGTTCATAATTATATTGTGATTTATTTACATAAAGGGTGTAAATGTTGGTTTTGATGTAATTTGTTATTTTTGGTCATTGATCATTCGTGGCATTAGAAAGTATAGGGCTGTGAATACCTCTATGAGATGTGTGTAAAAATAGAGGGAGGTAGGACAGTGAGAGGCGTTGGCCATGCATGTGTGAAGAGGAAGAAGTTTCTTCTCCTTGACTAGAGGATATCAGGTAAGGTAGAAACCATAAAGGAAAAAAATATAAAGTCTGTTTTTGTGGAAAATCTCTGAAGGCCATTCATCATTCACAGTTTCTTTACATTCAGGCCAGTAAATAATAGCAAAGCATTTTAATCAAATTATATATTGTAATAGCAGACCCCAGAAGGTATGCTTACAAAGAGCAGAAGGGAGAAAGATAATTCCTTGTTTGGGCAAACTTTAGGAAGTCCTTAACAGCAAATAGGTGGCAAGAACTGAAAAACTTAGTAGGATGTTGTTGAATTCCCACCCACATTTCGGGGCAATTAAATTTCAAACTTCCCTACTAACTCTGTAAGACATGAGAAATAGTTATGAAATGTCCTCTACCCGCTCCCGGAGGGGAGTAGGAGTTCATGGTTGAGAATGAATGACATCACAAATTTTATGGAACCACAAGCCACAAAATGGCACTCACAAATACGTTTTGTCATTCCCTTGAAAATCACAATGATCATCTGTGGTTTTCAAATACTAATGCTAAGGTTTAACACAATAATAACAGCAATACTAATATTCAAAGTTATAGAAGAAGAAGAAGGAGAAGATAAAAAGTAGGATACTGCACTAAGCTCATATTATTGTTCACCACTTTGTAACAACATCAAGAATAATACAGTAACAAGCACCGGGATGAAACAACCAAAACGTACTGTGGTGGACGGCCGGGACACCCCTTCTGTATTTGTTCTGAGAGAGCAGGCATTGGGTGAACAGTACTTCCCCGACCACTTGGTGGAAGCCCCCCTGGGTGACTGTGGTGCTTCAGATACCCACAGGGCTCCATGGGAGTTGGAGTTCTCCACAGCCCTATTGGGATCGAGGGTGGCCACCTGGGGACGCTGCAAGGGTTCCTGGGCCCGTCTGGGCCGTAGTTCAGTCACACCCGGAGGTGCAATCAGAGGCAGGTGGTCAAGCACCTGAAGCACTTCTGGGTGGGCTATAAAGGAGCCAGCAGCAACCACTCCAGAAGCCAGAGTCGGGAGGGAGGAGGACAACGGGTTTGCCGAGAGGAGTGGTGGTGGAGACCAGTGTGTTTTGTTTTATTTACTGTGAGCTGTTAGTTGTGTGCTGACTGTGGGAAGAAAAATAAAAGTTTATTGGCTTTTATACGTGCCTCAAAATGTCAGTCTGTGTCAGGTCGGTGCCTATATAGCGCCTTTGTTACAATACACACTGAATGAGAGCAAAGCCAGATAAAAGGCACATTTATTTAATAATAATTGATTTACAGCCACATTTTCAGAAGAATCACCTTCTCACTGTTACGGCTGGCCACAGGAAATGCCTCTTAACCCTCACCCTGACCCTAACCCTAACTCACAGTTACTGAATCTAGTGATGGCAACTTGAGCTGTTTCTGAAGTCGTGTTCACTCTGCCAGTGTTCCAGTCGGGTGCCTTTCTCTGTGATCCCACCTTATCTTCTGCAAGGTTTTATTTATCTAAGATCCTAGGAGTCTGTGCCTACCTGTGGAGCACAAATGTTCCAGGGATTTGTGAGATGCAGAGCCCAGCATACCTGTGTTACCTTTTGCCATGAATCACCCATCCAGCCCTAAGTATCATCAGGGTAACATCCCGCTAGTACAGTACAGATTGAATCGATGACCACCTGTGTGTTGATACTGAAATTTCACTTGTGACTTAGTATGTGCGATCATCCAGCTTGTTTTAGCATTACCTCATGTGGTACACACACACACATTTTAGTACTTTTAAGTTGGCTCTATTTCCCCTTTTTGCCTCCACTCCTCTTTCTTCAAACCCTCTCACTCCTCGCTCATCCCACCACTGTTGATAGACTGTCATGGCTCCTCATGAACTTAGCAGGTGTGTCCTGTCCACATTGACCTCTTTATACTTCTGATCTTCTCTCAAGCTGATTTGCATGATGGTGCTGCCTCACTGCTCAGACAGTTTAAGAGACTAAAGGCTCACCGGCGTGTGACAGAGCAGCCGACACTCCTAAGAAAATGAAGACACTGAGCGACTGACTGTGGTGCTGCTTATCACCATCACGCTTGGTAAGAGGGCCCTCGGACTTCTCAATTAGCCTTCATTGGGTACAGAAGATCCTGTTGTCATGCTATTGGTCAATGTGTGGAGCATCAGATTAATAAGTGAAGTGATAATAGTGTCATTAACAATAAAATGATGAAACTGAACAAGATGGACAAATGAGAGGGGTCATTTAGGTTATTAGGCTTCATTACATGGCTACTGGTGTTACAGAATTCTAAATGGATTGGAAAATTCATTTTTTTAACAGTTTCCTTTATAACAAGTAAGAAACACAAAATGAAAATGAGTTGACTGCCTTCTTCCTCACCCAGCTGTTCTCATTCCCTTTTCATTTGTCTTCTCTGCAGGCTCCAGTGCTCAGATCACCCTGACTCAGTCTCAGTCAGTAGTGTCTGGCCAGTCTGGAGAGACGGTGACCATCAAATGCCAGACCAGCAGCTCTGTTTACAACTCTAATTATAAAGTGGACATTCTAGACTGGGTTCAGCAGAGGTCTGGAGTGCCTTCTAGGGGTATCATCTATGATGGTGTTCATCTGGTGTCTGGGGTGCCAAGTCGCCCAGTGGCAGTGGAGGAGGGACTGAATTCACACTGACCATCACTGGAGTCCAGCATGAAGATGCCGGTTATTACTACTGTGTACAACGTCTTACTACACCACACACAGTGACAGAGAGCTGAACAAAAACCTCAACTCAGTACCCACCTGCAGTGCTGCTTCTGCCATTACAGGCTGTGCTTTGATGAGAAGTTACTGAAGGGTGAACAAGAGACTGACGACTAAAAGAGAAATTGCTGAGTTTATGTTCTCAATACCATAAACTGGCAGTACTGGACACCAGTGGCTCATGTGATTTCAAACTCCATTTGGTCAGGTCTCTGAGTAAATTAAGGAGGCTGCCTCAGAGTTTGCTGGGGAGGGATGCACTCTAAATTCCTGACACCGAATTTAACCTGCTGGCCATCAGATACCTTTATTCCTCGTTGCCCTGCTCAAGTCTACATTTGACACATTTACTCAAGGGAGCGGTAGAGAAAAATAGAACAGAAAACATTCAACAAAGTATAGTCATACATGCCTGAAAGGTTTGGGGTGGCAGCTGGTCTAGGTCATATTCTACCTTTGAAACCCACAAATTGAGACTTTGAAAGTAAGGCACGGATGCGACTCCACATGGAACCAAATGCACAGGTTTACACTACTTGTGGTTGTGAGGGTCTGAGCCTAACCCTGGTTGTGAACGCTGTGCTCATACATTTTCATTCCTACTTAAAGCAGTAGATGGGCTGTTATTTCTTTTTACATTTAAGAGCGGCTGTTTTAAAGGTAAGCTGAAAGTGGTCCCTCCACTTATTTCCTTAATCTGTTTTCTCGCTGACTACTTGTATATGTGATTTAGTTAAAAGGTGTTGGGTCAGTCATGCATCCTTTATTTTTTTATGATGTCACGTGGTAGCAAGTGGCCTGGAGTTTAACACAGTATATTTTTTGAATACCAACTTTCACCAACCCACCCATACTCCCTTAAACATCCATCTGTTTTATGTTACCTCTGTTGGGCCACACCTAGAAGCAGATGCAATGCAAGAAATTAGACTGGACAGATGGCTGGACTTCCACCAGTTTCACTCTTTCACAGATTCAGAGTCCCTCCATCCATCCACTTTTTGCTTTTCTTTAAGAGTCACTGAGTGCTAGGGTCTAGTCCAGCAGCACTAAGTGCAACACAAGCTACCTCTCCACTAGTCACACTTGGGCACAGTCATACACTTGTCTGACTATGCAGCATTTCTCTTTTTGAAACTTCATTCCATTCAGGGTCATGGTGTGCCAAGCCAATTCAGGCAACATTAAGGGTAATGGAGGATATATGCCTGGATAAAGTCCAGGACTCCACCTGTTATGCTCACAAACAAACCCACACACCCTTGTCTGTTCTCCCCACTGATACCACCTTTCTTTCATCATCATGCCACATGAGAGGTTGGGAATCAAATTTAAGGAAGTGGGAGTTCAGGATGATGTTTTTGGATGGGTGCAGAATTGGCTCAGACACAGGAAGCACAGGGTGATGGTGCGAGGAACCTCATCAGAATTGGCTGATGTTAAGAGTGGTGCTCCACAGGGTTCAGTGCTAGGGCCACTGCTATTTTAAATACTTATAAATGATTTAGATATGAATATAAGTAACAAGCTGGAAAAGTTTACAGATGATACCAAGATAGGTGGATTAGCAAATAATTTGGAATCCGTTATATCATTACAGAAGGACTTGGATAGCATACAGGCTTGGGCAGATTTGTGGCAGATGAAAATTTAATGTCAGTAAATGTATAAGTATACACATAGAAAATAAAATGTTATGTTTGAATATACAATGGGCGGTCTGAAAATCAAGAGGACACCTTATTAGAAGGATTAGGAGTCGTAGTATCGACTTCCAGACAGTGTTCAGAAGCCATTAAGAGGACTAAGAGAATGTCAGGTTATATAGTGCCTTAATGTTCTGAGTACAAGGAGGTTCTGCTCAACATTAATAACGACTGGTGAGGCCTCATCTTGAGTCCTGTGTGCAGTTTTGGTCTCCAGGCTACAAAAAGGACATAGCAGCGCTAGAAAAGGTCCAGAGAAGAGCGACTAGGCTGATTCCAGGTCTACAGGGGATGAATTATGAGGAAAGATTAAAAGAGCTGAGCCTTTACAGTTTAAGAAAAGAAGATCAAGAGCAGACATATCTGAAGTGTTTAAAATTATGAAGGGAATTAGTCCAGTGGATAGAGACTGTTATTTTAAAAAGAGTTCATCAAGAACACGGGGACACAGTTGGAAACTTTTTAAGGGTAAATTTCGACAAACATTATTTGGTTTTCTGGTGGGTTGGCACCCTGCCTGGGATTGGTTCCTGCCTTGTGCCCTGTGTTGGCTGGGATTGGCTCCAGCAGACCCAAGTGACCCTGTGTTCGGATTCAGTGGGTTGGAAAATGTATGCATGGATGGATTATTTGTTTTTTCTTTGCACAAACGATGGACACTTGAAATAAGCTACCAAGTAGTGTGGTAGACAGTAAGATTAGGGACTTTCAAAACTCGACTTGATGGTTTTTAGAAGAATTAAGTGGATAGGACTGGTGAGCTTTGTTGGGCTGAATGGCCTGTTCTCGTCTAAAGTGTTCTAATCTTCTAATGTACTCAGGCAGCTTTAATTGTAATGCAACTTCCAAACCTCACAGGGTCCACTCACACACAACCCTCACACTCACTCATCTAGCTGGCTGCGCATTTTATCAGTGTTATGAAGCTTAACAGCATGAACTGAAAGAAAATAGCCAAACATGGATGGAGCAGCATCTACACTATGTTGACACACTACAACATGCCAATAATTGGGATGTTGGAGGCTTAAATATTGAAATCCAGATGAATTCCAGTCGTAGTTCCCACTTCAAACAAAAACAAAACCGAGTGACTTGGATTTAACATCTGAAACGTGTTTGACTCATGGCCTCTCTTTGGCCTTCAGCTAATCTCACTAGCCAAGAAGCTGTTTGACATTTCCATCTCTTTATAATTTGATTACAACCTTTAATGATGTGTTTAAAAAATTAATTATTCTACGAGGTGTGGCAGAAAAGTAATGAGACTGATTTTTTATACCAAAGTTTTTATTTTTTCAAACATCAATGTTATCCCCTTCAAAGTAGTTCCCTTAAGGCAGCTACACATCGATGGAGACGTTGTTCCACTGTTAGTAGCAGCGCTGGAAGTCTTCAACCGTAAGTTCTTCAGCATGTCCGTTACACTCTTTTTGGATGTTTTCTAAAGTCAAATGACGTCCTTGAGGACATTTTTCAGTTTAGGAAAAAGGAAAAAGTCACACGGACTGAGGTCAGGTGAATAAGGGGGCTGGGGAACCACAGGAATGCCTTTGAGATCAAAAATTTGTTATGGAGAGGGCAGTTTTTCAGCACCATTTTGGCACAGACCTTCGCGATGTGCAAATGTTCAGTCAAAATTTGATGAACGGTAAATCTGTTCAAATTTAATTGTTCACTCAACATTCTTAATGTTAAACGACGGTCTGATCTCACAAGAGTCTTCACACGTTCGATGTTTTCATTGGTTTTCGAAGTTGAAGTCCTCCCTGAACGGTGTTCATCTTCAAAGTGTTTTCTGCCTTCCAAAAATGATTTGTGCCAGCAAAAATCTTGAGCTCGATAAAGAATGTTCCATAGGCCTGTTTTAACTTTTCAAATGTCACACTTGCCGCTTTAATGGCACAACGCTGCTCCAAATTCCGCATTGTTCCATTTCATGCGGACGCCACAATCAAAACACAACTTCGCTAATAGCAGTCACAAAATCACCTAGTTAACGGAAGGAGTTGAAACTCAAGACTGAGCTATGGGAGGGTACTGATACACGGTTCTATCAAGGACAACGGCGCAGTTGCTTAGATCGCTTGCAGTGTTGCCAGTCCAGCCTACTTTTCTGCCACACCTCGTATTCTGTTCATTGAATTCAAATAAGTAATGGAAAACAAGAACATCCATTTAAGGAAACAGCAACATAATATTCTCAAATATTCATTAACTTCCATGTTCAAGTTCTAGCGCCTATCGCTTTTCACACAATACAATAAAATTCTATTTCCTTTGTCCTCAGGACAGGATAGTGATCTATCAACAAAAGATGCACACACTCACACGACATACAATAAAAAATATACTGTATATTCATAGTGTGAAACATGCAGTATACACAATTACAGTACAATATTGTGTAAACAAACAAATAACAACATTTATTTATATAGCACATTTTCATACAAGAAAAAATGCAGCTCCAAGTGCTTAAACAGTGCCGCTCAGAATGTTTGGGACATTTTTCCTTGATTTACTCCTCTACCCCACAGTATAAAATTACAAATCAAACAATTCAGACGTGATTAACGTGCATATTGCAGACTTTCATGTAAGGGGATTTGCACACATTTCAGTCACAACATGTAATAATGACAACACTTGTTCTACATGGTCCTCCCATTTCAGGGCACCATAATGTTTGGCACACAGCAATGGCAGGTCTATTAAAGCCATCATATTTAGGACTTTGTCGCATATCCCCATGCTTGCGAATGACTGCTTAAAGTCTGTGATTCATAGACATCACCAGGTGCTAAGAATCTTCTCTGGTGATGATCTGCCAAACCTTGAATGCAGCCATCTTCAGCGGCAGTACTCACAAAAAGAAAAAAGGTGCCAACTTGGAAGAAAATCAAAAAAAGAAAAGAATGGCGTTATGTTGAAAGATCTGCTACATGCCAAGGAAATAATAATGTCTTATTTTACAGCAGGAGGTCACTTTCGCTACTCAGGAGCTGACGTGTACTCACCGGCCAGTGCAAGGTGCTTATACAAACTCTGAACCAGGGAGGCCCTATAAACCCTGAATACAAAGACCATTCACTAATTCAACACAACAATTAGTTCTATGCTACACGTATCATATCTTATTTTTGTGTTTTATGATGAATATCTTCTCAAACAAGATTTATGTACATACAACTGGATGGCACTGCTGCTACTTGACTCCTTGTCAGGTGACTCCCTTTGCCATTGGATGTTTCAGCACTTGTCACAACGTCCTCCACTGGGGGTGCTGGCTGGAATGATCAGGCCTGACTTGAGCCATGTGGCTTGACCATTGCTACTCTCTCCAAAGCCACAGGCATTATGAAGCTTTCTCCACCTCTGTGGATCTTCTTTTGCTGTTGCCCCTCATACCGAGAATCTTCAAGCTCTCTAGATGCACTGTCCTGGGAAACGTCTTGCTCCTCCACCCACATGCACTTTGCACTCCTCCTTTCTTAGTGCAGTAATTCAACAGTGGCCGGTACTTGTATAGCTTCCTGTCGTAGATTTCCTTCATGAGCTCTTCCCATGTAACTCAGTTTACAAAAAAATGGTTGAGACAAATAGTCTTTGCAGACAAGAGTCCAAAAAGGAACTGCATAGGTCAAAACATGGCGGGATATATAGTTGGGCGCAGGAAGAGGGAGGGATCTTGGGACTGGAACCGAAATTAGGTCATTGGGCTGCAACTTCTTGGGAGGAGGAACTGAAATGATGTCTTCTGGGACGGAACCAGAAGTGATGTCTTCATGGGAGCCAGGCAGAATTTCCTGCATTTGGTCAGCGGGAGACAAGAGAAAGTATTAATGCACCTACCACCCCCTCTTCTGATCGGTAATTACCGCATATAGTCGTGATTTAAGTTTGCCCACATATTAGTCGGGCTTGATTTTACCGTGATAATTTCCAGTATTTTATAATGTCAGCCATATAAGTCAACGCGAAAACTCACACTATTGGTCCAAGCGACACGCTATATGCTAATGCGCACCTGAGAGAGTAACCACGCACACGCTGTCCTTTTTTCTATGCATTGTGCCTATGTGACCACACGTAATACCCGAGCTATTCCGAGGTGGCGTTTACCTATTTTGTGTTTTTGTATCTCATACCCTCATTGCTTTTTATCGTATGAGCATCCCTTATCTACTCACGGAGCATCTGATCAGAAGAAAATATGAAGCTGATTTTAAATTAAAAAGTCATTGATGCAGCTTAAAGAAATTGTTAAATGCACTGCTGCAAGAAAATTCAATGTGTCTGCTAAACTAGCTGGGTGGCACAGAGGTAGCACTGCTGGCTTGCAGTAAGAGACATGGGTTCGCTTCCCAGGTCCCTCCCTATGTAGAGTTTGCATGTTCTCCCGTGTCTCGGCGGTTTCCCACAGTCCAAAGACATGCAGGTTAGGTGGATTGGCGATTCTAAATTGTTCTCTAGTGTGTGGTGGCTAGCGCTCTGTCTGGGGTTGTTTCAACCTTATGTGTGGGATTGGCTCCCAGCCAACACATGGACGGATGAGAAACTGGTGCAATTTGGAGGAGGCAATTAATGTCATATTTTGGAATGGGGGTATAAGTCGGATCTGATTTTATATTAATTTTTCGGGTTTCAATACCCAACTTATACATGAGTATATACGGTACCTTCTTCTGAGCCCCTTTAGCTGCCTCCCAAGCACACGTGTGACAGCGTGTAAGAAAGACTTTCACAGTACTTGTACACATGACAATCCCAGTACTACTAGTATGTACAGGAGAAACTAAATATTTTGAACATCAAAAATGAGATGCTCTAATACCTGCCACTGCAGACAAAGCCAACAATCAGTAATAAGCGGAAGCAGTGGTGGCTCTGAGGCTAGGAACTGCCAGTTCAATCCTGTAAATGGCAAAGGGACTCTGCTCTGTTGGGCCTTTGAGCAAGGTCCTTAACCTGCAATTGCTGAGTGCTTGAATAGTGAGAAAACCACTATATAAATGCAAAGAACTAGAATCTTTCAAATATGAAAACATTTGACCCGACTTAAGATTTTTTTTGTCCTTGTTTGTGGGTTACACTCCTTCTGAACCAAAAGCCAGTAAAGAAGCTACAAGCAGGACAACAGTTGGACCATAAGAAGAAAAGAGAGAGCGTTGTGGAGAAATCTCAGAAAAAACAAGCAGAGTCTTCAAAAAGGCAGTCAGATTTTAAGACTGTATTGCACAGCATAGGAAACAATTGCAGAGTACATAACGCCTGTCTCAATTCATGAAGTGAGCCCCGAGTGTCCAGAGAGCCCTGAATATATTACACTTCTTATCACACAGTGCCCCCCTTCCAGACTAGTTTCCCAACATCTACTGTTTTCCCACTCAGCACCTTTTACCTATAACAATCACCTTGTGTTCCAGACCTTCTCATAACAATATTTTTGCCCCTGAAGACATCCCCATAATAGTCTTCTTCCTGATAAACCTTCTCATAACAGTATTTTGCTGGCAGGACATATTTGCCATATTGATGGTAAGCATCACCTGATTACCCTCCCTTCATTCTACGCCCAATCCTGAGCTGTTAAGATCGATGGCCTTTCAGTTTGTTAATCAATATTTAATAATTAAGTTTAGATTAGAAGAGCCCATGTATGAAAACTGGACTGTCTAATTTTAATTCAATAAATGATTACTTGTTGCACTAGGATCCTGAAAGGCTAAGGCTAATATAAGCACAGGCAACTGTAGCAGTGACTGGCAGCACACTGCTTTACTGATAAGGGCCAAGCTGTGAACAACCATGACACGACACAGTGCTTCATGCTTGAGAGAAAAGCCTTTAACAATTGATTCTTTAAGCTCACTCACATGTGCCACTATATCTTATTATTATTATCACTAAGCTGTATAAAGAAACATTGCCATACAAACTTAAATGCTACTGTAAAACATATACGTGCGTGCAAATATATAAGCCCATGAACGCACACACAGCTGCCCAGTGGTCTGACAGATGCTGCTACTGTTTACGCTCACAACACATGTTCAGGAAAAAGCCCCCAACTTTTAATAATCAACTGTTAAGCCCCTATAGTGTTCAAAATAATTTATATCCTAGCTGACTGGGAGCCCGATCAAATTGGGCTACAAATTCAACGCTTAGTGAAATCCATGCTTTCTCTGCAAAGAATTATTTGTTTTGTTAAGTCCTTGAAATGATTTTGTTATCATGACACTGATTTGTGGTTAAAATAGACCTTTTTGGCCACCGCAAGGCACGGGCTGCTCGATTTATTTCAACCCGTGTTGCATTTGCGGCTGCTCGAGTTTCTTCAGTCAGCTTGTGCACGGCTGGCATGATGCCTGTCAGTGTTAGTAGCATTCTGTAGCGCATGTTCTTCATTTGTCCTTTGTGTCCGATTGGCATGATTTCTTTCAGCGTTAGTGGCATTTGTAGCCGTACGCTGCTCAACCATTTGCTGTGTACGCAGGTGATCGCATTAGCAAGTCTACGTCTGCGCCAGTCATGTGACGCTTTCCCTACGGTCCTTCCTACCAGCTGCTCTTGTGGCTGCTCGAGGTATTGCTGCGAACGCCATACATAACGGATAGTATCAAATTATATATAAGGATCTTAATACATTGTGTTTTAATTTTATTGCCTAAGGTATTGATGAGCTCTGATGCTGATAAATTCCATTTAATTGCTTATATGTTTTATACGCTAGCTTAAGAGCTTACCCTTTACTCACACAGACAAAAAGCCTCGCATGCAGTTTGTTTGGTCTTAAAAAAGCTCTGCTCCCGCATTTCTCTAAACAAAGTCTGCCTGCTTGCTTTCCCCGAGCATGATGACCCCTGCCTCACAGCTTTCGACTCAGAAACTCAAAACAAGGCAAGTAAGAAGGACAGGCCAGCAAGAGGCCTCTCTAACAAAATAAATGGTGTCCTTATAAAGTTGTTTCAGGCCTAGACTTTTCATAGTGTGACAGATTGGGGGCGCTATCTCTCCCTTGAACCCTTGTCCAAGACTCCTGACACCAAGTAAATGTCCAAAGTTGACTTTATTTTCACAGCACAGTGCACAAAGCACCCTCTTCTCCACAATACTCATTCAAATAATCAACCACAATAACAATAAACTCCTCCACCACTCTGAGACGCTGTTGCCCTCCTACCACCCAGCTCAGCTCGCCGTCTGGGAGCTCCTACAATCCTTTTGCATTCCCTGACCGGAAGTGTTCCAATCCCAGTTCATGTGATCCTTATCACTTCCGGTCAGATAAAAGTCCTTTTCTTCATCCCGGAAGTACGTCACTTCTGCTGTCACTTTGCCCATGACGCACTTCTGGGTTATAGGGTACATATGACTCTTTGTTCCTCCGTGCAGCTCCCTCTAGCGGCCCCTGTGGTATCCAGCAGGGCTGTGGATGAAAACTCCATTGTCCATGATTCCCCTGCTGGTCTTGGGCACCTCCATGCTGCAGGGAGGGCTCCATCTTGCAGCCTGGGGGTATTGGCTGGGATGACAAGCCGCCTATAGACCACAATAGCTAAAAGCATTAAAACTAATAATGCAGCACATTGATTCTTGATCAAAATTCTCAACAAGAGGAGAAAGTAAGGTGTGCTAAATAAAGGGTTTAACTGTTATTGAGGCAGCACACCAGGCAACCTGCCACAGTAACAATGGTACAAAAATGCTCTTGGTTGATCGCGGCAGGTCTTTTTATATGTTTCTTTGTACCTCCTTGTATTTATTCCCTTCCCTTTAACAATTCACTTAGATTACAGTTGCATTCACCCTGAGTGTCACAGTTGTGCTGCATTTTGTGTCCTTGTCCTGTGCGTTCTTCTTTGTGTGGTGCATGTGATTTTGTCTAAGTCTTTGGAGCGCTTTTCACTGAACAATTGCATCATGGTAAGGCATAAATTTACATTACATCTGGGAGGCTGTTCGCTTCACCTTTCATTCATTACCATCATCTGATTTATGAAACTGGACTGTGTCGCAGTAAGTGTTCATCCTTTATCGCGTTTGTGTCTGGTGTTGTGCCGGGCTTCTTTGTTGTGTATTCAGGTGAGTTTCTGCATATGCAATATTTGCTTTACTATTTTTCTTCATTCATTATTTATTCATTTTGCTTGAACTGCTATTTACGTGTCTCTGTGTGTGGGTGTGTAAGTCATGTCAGGGCTGGGTGTTTAACATTTTAAAAGAGTGTGAATCTGAGCACCTTGCAGCCGCTATGGACATGTGCAGTTTTTTGTCTGATGCTGTGCTCTAACTCAAAGATGCTGTTATGAATCCTTTTCCCTCCATAAAATCACTGCACAGCCAGTGGGTCTCCTTCTCCATTCTTTCTTATTCTTTACTCAACCCTAGTGGTCTGTTTTCCTGGCCTTCCTGAGTTGCCCATCAGGATGAACAGCCTAACGAAGTGTTTGGACGGGAAGCTGGTTTGAAGACTTGACCATGGCTGTGTTGAGATTCCTAGAAGTTTCAAGTACTTAAAGAAGTGGTTAGGGACAGTCGTTGTGGATCTGAACCCAACATGCTGGGTAGTAGTAACTTTAAACTGTAAGAAAGCTTGAAACCGAACGTTGCATCTACACTTTGAAATGACAGGCACAGACCGCCATCTGTGAGCTACTGGAACACTTTCAAGAATTTAAAATGGTTAAAAGTGGCATTTATTTACATATTACTTGGAAATGTTTTGATGATCCTCCGGGCGCTCCGGTTTCCTCCCACAATCCAAAGACATGCCGGTTAAGTGGATTGGTGATTCTAAATTGGCCCTAGTGTGTGCTTGGTGTGTGGGTGTGTTTGTGTGTGTCCCGGGTGGTTGGCACCCTGCCCAGGATTGGTTCCTACCTTGTGCCCTGTGTTGGCTGGGATTGACTCCAGCAGACCCCCGTGACCCTGTGTTCGGATTCAGCGGGTTGGAAAATGGATGGATGGATGGATGTTTTTATGAGTGAGAGGGCAATGTTTTGCATGTTGCTATTAAACTTCAGCAGACTGGAACATTTATGCTTCATTTTCATGATGGCCTTCATCCATTGGATGAATTTGCATGCATTAATACTGTCATTATGAGACTGCCTTTCTAATTTCCTTCTTTTCTTAAACTCATCCACGATTCTGCACCGAGACTCATCAATCTTGGTAAGTGGGCTTTTGCACTTAAGAGCAACAGCTACATTTTATTTTTATATTTAATATTTAAAAGCACATCTGTTATTTGAATGTTTTCATGTGATGTCCTTGTTTAGAATATACTAAAAAGCCTAAATCTGTGGGAAAAGGTTTCAATGACATCGTCAAGCAAAATGACACCTTTTATTGACTAGCTAAAAAGATTACAGTTTGCCAGCGCTCAGCTCCTTTTTCAGGCAAGTTATAACGTGAGAAAAAGGTTTGAACATTATTTAGAATTTCCTGGATTCTTGCATGAAACCCTAACCCTAACCCTAAAGTCAGATCTGATTTTTATCTCATAACTGATGATATACAGCTGGAATTAACAAACTGCATGCACCACAATGCACATTGTTGTATTGTTCTTGAACAAACTGTTTAAATATTCAAGGTCAACAATGGAAAAGGCGTGGAAGGGAAACATGGAAGAACACAGTCAGGAATTCCAATCAATGAGGTAACATTCACGTGTGGGTTTCATTTGCTATTATTACTGCATTTTATTAATTTTTGATATCGTTCCACCCATATTGCAGTTACACTCTTAAAAATAAGGGTGCCACAGTGGTTCTTCAGAGCGATGCCATAGGGTTTGGTTCCAAAGAGACCCATCCATATGAAGGTTCCAGAAAGAGCTTTGATTTATTTAGATCCATAACAGGCTCCATACGGTGAATAACCATGAATAGATTCACAGATTTGTGAAATATCAATGAGTCGTGATTTTAAAAGGTTTATTTTCGGGTTTTCAGTTTTTCATCTTTTTTCTACCTATTAGAAAGATTTTCTAAACAGGAAGAACGAACCTTGTTTGCAAGGAACCCTTCCAACAATAAAATGGTGCATAATCAAGCAATAACTCTTCAAAGAAACACACAACCCAGTAAAGAACCATAGATGTATTTTTTATGTGCTTTTAATTAGCCCCTTATAAATGTTGGTGTAAAGGCAGGTATGAGTGTGCCCAATTGACAGAATGGCATACTGTCAATGGTTCGTTCCCATCTGCCAGAGATGTCTGCAATTCTGAACTGGACAAATGGCTTGGAACATGGATGAATAGGTGAGTCCTACCATGTCAGGTTCTTGCCAGCATTTCATTACTAAAGAACATTGAATGAAGTAGTTCCCTCCTTCATTATAGGGTTTAGGTTGATTTAAATTTCTGGACTGTTATTTGTTTTGACTAGCCATTTTTTTTTAAATTACGTAAAATTAATTTTGAAATTGCTTCATTGTTGTACTTTCTTGTATATGAAGTATAGGGAAAGTATTACAATCATCCAAAAATAGACAGCGGAGTGAGCGCATTTGCTCTGCACCCTCCGTGTGTTCTAAATTTTCCGTTGTGATTCCACAATTCATACTCCTTCAATACAAATGAAAGTATAGAGTGGTGTACAAAAAAACGGATTTCAATTTTGACCTTAATTTAAATATTTAGTTTTTTAGTTGTTGCAATTTTAATGCAGATTGTTTAACAAAAGGATAACAAGAAAATCAAGAGTATTTCATTTAAGGTCAAAATGTAGTTTTTAAATATTGGATTGTTTTTTCTTATTCTGATCCCATTTTTATAAAATTGAAAACCTTTATTTGTAAATGATGTTCATGCACCTATCCTTCTCCACGAAAATCTCTGTCACTTTCTTGTAAAAGTCCTCCTTTTTTCCTTTAGTTTTAAAAATTTTAATCTTCCATTTTGGCAGTCAGTCAGAACAAAAAAAATAAAAGTAAAAGGACTGCTGCATTGCACTTAAGTTTCTGATATTGCTAACTTATTGACACATCTGTGTAGAAGAACAGCAGCAACAAGCACCTGTTGGGCTCACTTGCGCCCCCTTCAGTGTGGCACAGTACTGTCTGCCTCACCTTGTGCCTTTTCACTGCTGTTTTACATCTGATCAGCAAGATTAAAAATGTCACACCCATTCATTAAAGATATTAGCCAGACTGTGGAAAGTCAGGGTGTATAATAAAACATGTCTGCAAACCTTATATTGGCGCATACATACAGAGAGACAGCAACAGGCACACGCCACTTGCCTGCATCAACCACATGAGTGAGGGAGAGCGCAGTCTGAGGTGAGGTGAGGCTTGTCGCTACCACACCTCGTGTTTCTCCTCTGAATTTGAACAGGAAATGTGCAAATTCTGCGACTATGACAATAAAAATTATCAAAATTATTGGAATCATACAGAAAACAAATTTATAGCACAGACCAGTGGACACATTTATTTGATGTTATCAGTATTAGTTTTTTTTATTTTTCATGATGACAGGTGAGGCTCTGCCTCATCTGGCTCCACTGACCGCATGTCCCTGAGTGCATACAAGCGCAGGAAAAAATGTAAAAGTACATGCATGCTCCATCTCACCAAGTATTAGCTTCTACATCTTTCATAGAATTCACACCAACTCCCATGGCTGAGAATGAGCAGAGCTGACTGCTCCATACATACTACCCACACACATCTTTTTGTAGTGAGAAGTGCAATCAAAAATGTAAAAGTGCATGCATGTGCCCTAGTGGCTGTGGTTGAGCATAAGGAGAGCAGACTGCTCCACACACACACACACACATGCACACACAGGTCTTTCATTTATATGTGTCTAATATTTAGTTATTTTACAGCGCCACCTAATGGTAGCAGATGGCATTGTTCACATGAAGTGTTAATGTAGCACATCAGCACAGTAATAAGCACTGTTACCTTACAGCTCTGTACACTTCAACTCTGTTATCATTATCCGTGAGGAGATAGTCCTTCCACCAAACTCAATATGTAGGTTATTAATTGATTTGACTTTTCTCCAGTCTGTGTGTGTATGTTTGTGTGAGAGAGAGAGTGTCGAGCTATAGACGGGTATCCCATTAAGAGTTGGACACTGCAGCAGGTTGTCAAGGAGTCCTCTACATCCATTAAATTTGCCTAAATTTAGCAAAGAGGATGTGGTCAGATTGGTAGAGCAGTATTCTAAATTAAAGGGCTCCAAGTTTGTCTCCAAACAGATTATTTAAATTTTACAGCGGTAAGAGAAATGCTAAAGTGTGCGTTGTCTTAAACTTGTGCTGGATTTTGAATGCTTTAAGTTAATGTGTTTAGTTAAATTAGTAAGGCTTCCTCTGCAAACCCTGTTCCACCCATGCACTTTTATTCTCAGATAATCTATTGGAAAAAACTGATAGTAAACGTAACTTGAAATATTGGGAATGATGTTGCAATGCTGCAGTGGGCTGCAAGTGCGTAAAGCAGGATCAGCCAGCACTGATGGAAAAAGTTGCCATGTAACTGTTGCAGCTTTTGTTGAAGGGAATTAAAAATGCCTCTGTTCAGCAGTTTCCTAGCTCTGTGTCTGTGTGTGTGTGCGTGTGGACATTTTATTAGCCCAGTCATTACCTGACTTCACAGGGTATTGAACTTTGCTGAAGTTAATCTGCTAAATTACATAAAATTGTACAGTCATTTTCAAACTTTTGCTGTTACTTTCATATTTCTGAACATGCCTGCTTTTTGTTGTAATTTTCAGCATAGAAAGCATGGATGGAGCTCCACTACAACTAAATAAGTACAACATTGAAGCAGAGACTAAAGAGAACAAGAGAAGCCAGTGGGCGAAGAAGGCCGAGTACTTTCTGGCTGTTGTTGGAAACATCGTGGGGCTGGGAAACATCTGGAGGTTTCCTTACCTGTGCTATAAGAATGGAGGAGGTGAGGGAACGTACCTTAAACTGTGTAGGGTGTAAGAGCGGAAATCATCTTATAAACACTCACCTGGCCTATAGGGTCAGCAAATGTACCTTTCAATTATAGAGACTAAGGTCAGCAGGCAAGGGTGTCACACATTGTGCTTCTATCAATGGGGTAGATTTTCATTTGATATGATTACTTTAAAATTAGTATTTTGAAAAAGTCTAGAAACTTGCACTTTCGTATTTGATCTGTAAAGATCCCAACAAAGATTAATAACAGCTAGAATTGGAAGGTTCAGAGGATATTTAGGGCCATTTCGTTACTTAAGCCTAAGCTTAACAAAAAACACAAGTACACTAAAGGGCATGAAACATTCAGCAGGCTCCTTACTGACAGCAACAGGTCAAGACAACTAATGTACCACTTAGACCTTACAGCACTGACACACTGAGTGTGTGCCGCATCTGACAAACGTCACCTACTTTTACTTTAATTAATGTACTTCTGTAAAAAGTCAAATTTCTACCTTCAGGACAAATAAAGTTCATTTGTTCTCTCTCTCTTTCTATCTTTCTTTCTTTCAATCAATCATATAGTGCCTTCTATCTATCTATCTATCTATCTATCTATTATAAAGTGACCTTCATATCTATCTATTATATAGTGCCTTTCACATCTATCTTTCTATCTAGTGCCCTTCATATCTATCTATCTATCTATCTATCTATCTATTGTGGACGAAATCTCAGACCCGACAGCAGGTGCGGTTATAAAGCAGCTTTATTTTCAGAGTCACGGTGAGAAGAGTTTCAGAAAAGCAGACAATCAAATATAAATGACAGCAAGTCAGGGCTCTTCTGAACCCCGTCTGTTGGGTGGGGTCCAGTTTTATACCCCTAGAATACGTAATTTAATATCATTATAAAATGTAACAGTCAACACTTTATTATACACCATCCTTGAGCCTCTTCAGCGCCCCTTATGCAACTTGATTTCTTGGCCCCTTTTGTTATGGCTCTACTTATTATTATTATTATTAACTCTACTTCAATGTTAAAAGTGGAACTTCCTCAGAGCTTTCTCAGCTCACAACCTGCCTTAGTGAAATTAAAACCTGGATGGAGCAGAACTCTTTGAAATTAAACTGCAACAAAACTGAACTCCTGCAAATTGGGACTAAAATGCAGCTTAATAAAATGAGCTCCTTCCCAGTCCATTTTGGTGGTGATCTCATCAGACCTGCCTCTACTGCAAAGAATCTTGGTGTCATTTTTGATTCCTCCCTTTCTTACTCCACTCACATAAATCACATTAAGAAACTTTCCTACTTTCACCTCCGTAACATATCTCGTGTTCGCTCCTTCCTTTCCTTTTCTAATGCTGAGAAACTTGTCCATGCTTTTATCACATCCCACATAGATTATTGTAACTCGCTGCTGGCAGGTGCCCCTTCTAATCTTATATCACAGCTCCAGCTTATTCAAAACTCAGCTGCAAGAGTTCTTACCGAACCAGCAGCAGCGCAGCACATCACACCCATCCTGCTCCGCCTTCACTGGCTCCTGTGTCTTACAGAATCGAATATAAAATCCTACTAATAACCTACAAAGCCTTAAATAACCTCGCGCCAAACTACATCAGTGACCTTCTCCATCACTATGTGCCTGCCCGTCCACTAAGGTCCTCTGATTCTGGCAATCTTGTTGTGCCCACACTAATCTTCACTCCATGGGTGACAGGGCCTTCAGCTGTATAGCGCCAGACTCTGGAATGACCTACCGAAATTAATCAGGTCAGCTGACTCCATGAATTCTTTTAAAAAACAACTTAAAACTCATCTGTTCAGGAAGGCTTTTAGCTCTATTTGACTTCATTCCCCTTCTCTCAGTTTACCTCTCTGTCAAGATGCTCATGTAACCTGTGTGTGTGTGTGTGTGTGCAGACCATCAATTCTGTTGTCTGTTAGGCTTTCTCTGAGTTTACTGTCTTAATCTTCTTATTTATTAATTTGCTTTGTACTATGCTATATACTGTATACCCTGCCGTTCTTTCTTATGTTCTGTAAGTGCCTTGAGCATGGGAAAGGCGCTATATAAATAAAATGTATTATTATTATTATTATTATGGCGTTCAGATGTAAGCTAAGGGAAAACGTGATAAGGCAGACTCATGTGTGGAATGCTCAGACCTTGAGTTCTTTGCACAAATGTTTTTCTGTTTGCTAAAACAAAGCATGCTGTTACTTGGTTTCGTAAAGCTTACTTCTCAGACATGAATTAGTACAAGGGAACGAAGAGAACATTCGTCTTCCACATTCCCTCCTTTTTTAGCAAACAAAAAATATTTGATCAGGGAGAGTTGAGTAGGAAAGGGTAGGAGAGGAGGATGGAGTGGAGTGGGTGGAGGAGTGTAGGGTGGCTGTGCTGATCTGAAGCATTTTTTCTTTGTGTAAAAAGTAAGCCTTTGCCATTGAGGCAGTAAAATACTTGGATACAATGTATCTTATCAAGGGAACAATACAGTAAGCTACAAGCAGGAGAACGATTAAAGCAACCGTAAGAGAGATGAAAACTGATTTAAGCCATTGGCCCCAGGACCCAAATGTGGACATAAACCATTTGTCCCAAGGATTAGAAATGCCAGAATTAGTATCTAGTTCATGTCAAATCAGCTAAAGCACAGGTGATTGATCCATCAGGAGCTGTATTATTAGGGACATAGGTACAGCATGCATCACCAAACATAGCACAAACGCCTCCTTTCTCAGCCAAGAGCATATCTAAAGCCAATCGATTTTGCCAAGTCATGAGGGATGTTTTATCAAGTTGCTCATGGATACCTTCAACAGCTTCTTTAGTAAAATTTAAGAATCTTTGTTGATTGTAATAGAGATAATTAATCCAATCTACATTTTTGTTTATAGTAACCTGAGGAAAAATAGACTCAAATTCGGCAACAACTTGGTCCCTTGCCTTGAACTTATCAGGGACTCCACGAGGGACTCGAATGGAATCAAAATACACCCCAGGGCCATGTAGGGAAAACTGGGAAGGGTCCACAGAATGGGGTTGACGATGTCGGCAAACATGGTCGACACATGGAAGGCAGTTAAAGGGAAAAGTCGGAAAGGCATAACAAATTGTATAAAAGCAGAAGTGCCAGTCCAGTCAGGTGGAAGGATGTCAAGCAATTTAGACCTATGGCACATCCACCAAATATCAGTATTCTGAGTAATCAGGAAAATTGATAATTTGGAAGCTAAAGAGAAAGAATTAATCGGAAAAGTTTGGAAACAAAAAGAGGATGGGATATTACCAACATTTGTGCCACGAGAGGAAGTGAGGTTTCTAAAAAAACAGGTATAAATACCTTCATCAGGCTGGAATATCGGGGGAGTCAATGGGAAGAGTAGGGGGAAAAAGAATGGAAAGTGTAATGTAATTAGAGTCGATTGAATAGAGGAAGAGATAAAAGGGCAAGTAGGCAAGGAAGGCCAGTAGGATCAGATATGTTAGAAAGAGGAAAAGGGACAGTGGCCAAATGTGGCCTAGCTATAGCACATGCATAGCAATCAGATTGATTCACTTGTCTAGCCGAATATAATACCCATTGCAGCCAACGGTTCTGATCGCCATACCCAGTTACAATAGAAAAAGTGGAAGAGGTGGAAATATTCATGACCTTGACAGGGGGCGGGTTTGGACCAGGGGTAGGAGAGAGAGGTGTGTGTGTGGGGAAATGGTAGGTGTTAGTAATAGGGTTCTCAACCTTAATTTGAAATCTCCCTAGAGGATCTATTCCAGATACATATGCCCCTAAAATACAGGTTCCTGAATCATGTAAAGAAGGGTTCTTCAGAGTAATGATCAAAGGGTTACAATGGTATTCGGCACATTCATGAGGGGCATGTCCTTTTTATAATAGAAAACGATATTTCAGACCATACTTCTGGGCCTTATAGGGTTAATAAACCCCAGTCATCAGTTCCAGTATTAGCCAAAACCCAGTCCCACATGTCACAGTTACTTCCGAATCCAGAGTTTGTAACAGTTACACACACACATTTGTCAGACCAGTTCCATTGGATTTATCGATCAGTCCCACAGTCAATAATAAAACAGAAATTCACCTGAACTGATGTGGTGATTCCGAAAGGAAAAGTCAAGGTGACCAGAGCAGTCGACAAGGGGATGGAAAGACATAGTAGGACCACAATCAAGGGTGCCATCTTTTGCAATGTGAGATGTTAATCCAAGCAGGCAGTCCCTCATCTTTAAAAGCATGTGGTGTCTACAGCAGAACTTGGAACGGTCCTCTCCACCGAGGGTGATGCCAATGTTTCCTTCGAGTATCTCTAGCCAGAATCCAGGTTCCTAATGGAATCGGGGAGTCCTTTAATGGAGGACTAGTTCTCCAGGCCTGATTCACCTGCTCGTGGACTTCATTCAGAGAAGCTCGGAGACCTGTAAGACTGGAAAGAAGATCATTGTCCACAGTATGCAGTGTAACATTACCTATTACCATGCCAACTGGCATGGTCCATCCGGTCAGAATTTCGAATGGCAACAGCCCTAACTGCCAATGCTGACGTGTGCTTTGCAAACGCTAGAGTCTGTTGAGAGTGTTGGTTTGTTCTGTGGTGTGAGATTTACATTAAAAAAATACATTTTGCTCTTAAAAACTTGGGTTTTGGTTGCCTCTAAGGAACCGTGTGGGAATTTTTAAAGCTTTTTTTCCCTTTAGAAGGGTTTTTTTTTTTTTTTCGCCCGCACAAGAGCAAAAGTAGCTGGGTGTTTGGAAGTGCGCTTGGAAAAGTTATTTGTACTTGTTCTTTTCTTGTTATCTGTATTTGAATTAGCATCGAGGCGGCAGGGTAGAAAGCAGCAGTAACTGATATCGGCATTTGTAAATAAATAACCGCGTCGTCGTAACAGCGATTCCTTAGTTTAAAGGAAAAGAAAAAAAGGCAGCGGCTGACTTCAAAGCAGTAAAAGGTGGAGGTGGCCTGCGTTAAGACACCGTTCAGGCACAAGGAGCAGTAGGAGCAAATAAGGTAGTAAAGTTTTATTTATTTGTTTGTTTTAGATTAAACAGTCCTTAGCCGTCCAGAGGCAGAACAGTTAAGTGGGCGACAGCGTATTGGTTCATTAATACGGGGGAATACAAACAGTGCGAGTGAAGAGCTTATAAGTAAGAAGAGCGCAAAGCTAGAAGAGACAGAGAAAAGTAAAGTTAACCTCATAGAAAGGCAAACAGCAGGCAGCTGAGAGGGAGAACAGTACAGGAGCTTAAGGGGAAAAGGTGTAAAATATCTGTAGCAGATCTTAGTGTTACCATTTAAGTTAAGGAGCAGCTGAAAGAAGAAGAAATTTAATTTTAAGAAAAAAAAAATATATAGTTAAGGCAGCTTAGTAATCCCAAATCAAATTTTAATAATGAGGCCAGTGCAATGCAAGTCCTGTTGGATGTTGGACTTTTTAGATGATGGTTTGGAAGAGCCAGTTGTCTATGAGGGCTACATCTGCAAGAGATGCCAGCTGATCCAGCACCTCGAGCTCAGGGTCGCTGAACTGGAGGAGGAGTTGGCTGACCTGCGTTGTAATAGAGAATTGGCGGACTTGGCCCAGGTGTCCTTTAGAGATAGTGTGCACCCCTAAGGTGGCGCGGGAGGAGATTCCAGACCAGACAGGTAGGAATAGGTGGGTCACGGTCGCAAGGCGTAAGGTAAAGGGTGCACACTGTCCGGGGGCATCAACCCCAGAATTAGAAGTGTCTAACCGTTATCATGTCCTGGCGGAGCTGGACGGTGACTCTGATAATTCTGAGGTGGTAGGCAGGGTTGAGGAGCCCCAACGGGCCACCTCAAAACCAGTTCCCAAAAAGAGAGAGGTAGTGATAGTTGGGGACTCAATCATTAGGGGGATTGAAGCGCAGGTGTGCTCCAGAGAGAGAGAGTCTCAGACGGTGTGTTGCCTTCCGGGAGCACAGGTGGGAGACCTCCTGGAAGGGTGGATAGGCTCTTGGCCAGAGCGGGGGTGGATCCAGTTGTCATTGTCCACGTTGGAACAAATGACATACATAAGGGTAGTCTGTCAGTTCTGCGATCCAAATTCAAAGAGTTAGGTACCAAGCTGAGGAGCAGAACTGACAAGGTAGTCTTCTCCGAAGTTCTGCCTGTGCCAGCGCCAGTCCAGGTAAGATTGAGGAGATTAGAAGGCTTAACGCGTGGCTCAAATCTTGGTGCAGGGTAGAAGGGTATAGGTTTATGGGGCATTGGGACTCCTTTTGGAACAGATGGGACCTGTTCGCCGTGACGGGTTACATCTGAACCGGAGGGGCACCAATGTATTGGGGAGGCGTATGTGTAGGCTAGTCGAGGATTGTTTAAACTAGGGAATGGGGGCAGGGAGTTTAGGACAGGCCAGATTTAGATCTATACATGGAAGAACAAACAATGGTGTAGAAATAAAAATGCATAGTAATGTAAATTTTAAGCAAACACGTAAAGATAGAAGGATTAACACATTAAAAATAGCTTGCCTTAATGCTAGAAGTATCAAAAATAAGGTAAGTGAGTTGGAGTTGTATGTAGCAGAGCACAATTATGATATTATAGCAATAACGGAAACCTGGCTAAATAACAAAGATGGGGATGAGTGTAACATAGAGGGATACACATTTTTTAGGAAGGATAGACAGAACAGAAAAGGAGGTGGGGTTGCTGTTTATGCCAAACAGGAATTAAATGTAAGTCATCTTCAGTTGGATGATGAGCCCCATCTTAGTGAGGACATGTGGCTTCGCCTGGAAAATATTAGGGAAAAGGTCTCATTTTAGGAGTGTGTTATAGACCACCCAATTCAGACAGTAATTTCAACACACATCTTTTAGTAATATCAAAAGGCAAGTTTACAGGGGATATTATAGTCATGGGGACTTTAATTATCCAAATATTAACTGGGATAACCTTACAGATGGAGGAGCACAAGAGCAGGAGTTTTAGAAGTAATCGCGACTGTTTTTAACACAGCATGTTAAAGCACCAACAAGGGGTGAAGCCTATCTGGATTTAGTATTCTGTAATAATCAGGATAGAATTGAGGGTGTAGAGGTGATTGAACCACTAGGGTCAAGTGACCATAATGTAATACAATTCTCAGTATTTTGTAAGAGTACAGATGCAAAGACTAAAATTGTTAAGTTGAACTTTAGTAGGGCTAATTTTGAGCAGATGCGACAAAGTCTAAGTAGGATAGACTGGGATAAGCTTTTAAATGTGGAGACAGTCGAGGAGCAGTGGAACAGGTTTAAAATGTTTTACATGTAATGCAGGACAGATACATACCTAAATTTGGAAGTAATAGGAAACTAAAAAATCTCCACGATGGATTAATAAAGATTTAAAAAGAAGTTGCAAAGGAAAAACTGCTGTATAAGGCATATAAGACTAATGACTGCAAAGAGAACCGTAGCGTATGAGAAATGAGGGCAACCATTAAGAAGGATATCAGAGAGGCTAAAAGACAGTTGGAGAGGAATATAGCAGATAAGGCGAAAGAAGACCCCAAGAGATTCTTTCAGTATTTTAGTAGTAAAAGAACAGTTAAGGAGGAGGTCAAGTTCATCAGGAATAGTAAAGGGAATTAAAAGATACAGACAATGAAATAGCAGATGCCCTAAACTTACATTTTTCTGAGGTGTTTACAAGTGAGCAAGTGGATAACCTGCCAGAGGTAAACACAACTACTAAGGAGGTACTGAGGGATTTGGAAATTGTAGAGGGAGAAGTGCTGCTCAGATTAAATAAGATGAAATCAAACAAATCACCAGGCCCAGATAATATTTATCCTCGTGTTCTTAAGGAGGCTAGTGAGTACATATATAAACCCTTGACACATATTTTTAGGAAGTCACTGTGCACTGGAGAGATTCCAAAGGACTGGAAAATGGCAAATATCATCCCATTATATAAAAAGGGTGACAGGGCAGATCCAAGCAACTATAGGCCAGTAAGCTTAACAAGCATCACAGGAAAATTAATGGAAGGAATTATTAAGGATAAGATTGAGCAACACATGACAAGGACAGGAGTTATTCTGAACAGTCAGCATGGGTTCAGAAGGGGGAGGTCGTGTTTTACTAACATGTTGGAATTCTATGAGGAGGCAACAAAAGGATACGATCAAAGTGGAGCTTATGATATTATTTATCTGGACTTTCAGAAAGCATTTGATAAGGTGCCACATGAGAGGTTGGGCATCAAGTTAAAAGAAGTGGGAATTCAGGGTGATGTTTTTAGATGGGTGCAGAATTGGCTCAGACACAGGAAGCAGAGGGTGATGGTGCGAGGAACCTCATCAGAACTGGCGATGTTAAGAGTGGTGTTCCACAGGGGTCAGTGCTAGGGCCGCTGCTATTTTTAATATATATAAATGATTTAGATAGGAATATAAGTAACAAGCTGGTTAAGTTTGCAGATGATACCAAGATAGGTGGATTAGCAGATAATTTGGAATCCGTTATATCATTACAGAAGGACTTGGATAGCATACAGGCTTGGGCAGATTTGTGGCAGATGAAATTTAATGTCAGTAAATGTAAAGTATTACACATAGGAAGTAAAAATATTAGGTTTGAATACACAATGGGCGGTCGAAAAATCGAGAGTACACCTTATGAGAAGGATTTAGGAGTCATAGTGGACTCCAAGCTATCAACTTCAAACAGTGTTCAGAAGCCATTAAGAAGGCTAACAGAATGTTAGGTTATATAGCACGATCTGTGGAGTACAAGTCCAAGGAGGTTATGCTCAACCTTTATAATGCACTGGTGAGGCCTCATCTTGAGTACTGTGTGCAGTTTTGGTCTCCAGGCTACAAAAGGACATAGCAGCACTAGAAAAGGTCCAGAGAAGAGCGACTAGGCTGATTCCAGGTCTACAGGGGTTGAATTATGAGGAAAGATTAAAAGAGCTGAGCCTTTACAGTTTAAGCAAAAGAAGATTAAGAGGTGACATGATTGAAGTGTTTAAAATTATGAAGGGAATTAGTACAGTGGATCGAGACTTGTATTTTAAAATGAGCTCATCAAGAACACGGGGACACAGTTGGAAACTTGTTAAGGGTAAATTTCGCACAAACATTAGGAAGTTTTTCTTTACACAAAGAACGATAGACACTTGGAATAAGTTACCAAGTAGTGTGGTAGACAGTAAGACGTTAGGGACTTTCAAAACTCGACTTGATGTTTTCTTGGAGGAAGCAAGTGGATAGGACTGGCGAGCTTTGTTGGGCTGAATGGCCTGTTCTCGTCTAGATTGTTCTAATTCTAATTCTAATTCTAATTCTAATTCTAATTCAATGTGTTCTTCCCCTTAATCCCATCAAGGCCAGAGGCAGAGCATCAGGCCAAGTTAAATTTGTTTGCTCACAGATTTTAGCCAATTTAGATTGCAAGGTACCATTGCATCGTTCCACAATACCTCCACTCTGGGGGTGGTATTTGCAATAATGATGCACATTTATCTGGAGCCAGGTGGTTAATTCATTTATAACGGAATTTAGTGGGTGCCATTATCAGTTTGTAATTTCTGTGGTATTCCCCATCTAGGAATGATTTCCTTTATCAAAGCTTTTGCCACAGGTTTGGCATCTGCATGTTTGGAAGGGAAAGCTTCCACCCATCGGAGAACACATCAACAGTTACTTAACAGTATCGGTACCCCTTTGATGGTGTTAATTCAATGAAGTCCATTTGAAGGTGTTCGAATGGACCCATTAGGTTAGGTGTAATGGCGGACTTACCTGGGTGCCCTTTCCTACATTAAACTTTTGACATAATGCACAGCACCTGCAGAACTGCTCTGCATATGTAGAGAAACCTACAGCTTCCCAATATTTTTCAACATCTTGAACCATGGCGTCTTTTCCAGCATGGTCTAGGCCATGGGCGATTTTTTCCATACCTGGGAAAGAAGCTTTTGGGATGAAAGGTTTGTTAGTTTGCTTATGGGTCCAGACTCCATCAGAGAGGGACCCTTCTTTGGACCATTTTCTCTTCTCTGTGTCCGTGGCTGCATTCTGTAAAGAAATAATTTGATTATCAGTGTCCTGGTCATTTCTCTGTTGGAATAAAAGATTGGTGTGTTATTATACGCAGCCCGTTTAGCAAAATGATCAGCTAATTTGTTTCCTTTACTGACAGGATCCTGTTTTCCTATGTGAGCTTGACATTTAATGATCGCTAGCTTTGATGGTTTGTTATGGCCTCTAAGAGGGATTCTTTTAGTTTTTATGTTGAATGGGCTTGCCAGTACTGGTCTTGAATCCCTGAGTTTCCATAATGCCCCATGATCATGGCAGACTCCAAAAGCATATCTAGAATCAGTATAGATAGTTACAATTTTTCCCTCTGACAACTGACAAACTCGGGTGAGAGCTATCAACTCAGCTGCCTGCGCGCTTAAACTTGAAGAAATTCGGTTTGCTTCCAGCAGGTGGTCACCTTTGACCACTGCATAGCTGGTTGAAGGTGTTCCATTTTCCAATCATAAAGAACACCCATCCACAAAAATTATCTCTCCTGTTCCTAAGGGTGTTTCCTGTAGGTCTGGTCTAGGTTTTATAACCTTAGTTATTTTATCATGACAGTTGTGGGGTTCCCTTGATTTTCAGTTGGAAGCAATGTAGCTGGATTTAAGGTGGAGCACCTTTCTATGGTAACGTTTGACAATGTACAGAGTATATTTTGGTAGTGTATTTCCCTAGCAGTAGTGAGATGTGAGGTTTTAGCCTGTACTAAAATGGAGTGTATGGCGTGAGGCACTTTTACCACTAGGGGGCTCATGAGCACTATATCTGTACTGGCTAGCACGGCCTCTGTTGTGGCTGCTACAGCTCTGAGACAGGTTGGAAGTCCCACAGCCACTGGATCCAATTTTTCAAAAATAGGCTAAGCCTTTGTTTTTCTCCATGGAGTTGTGTAAAAATGCATTCATATATCCCCTTTTCGTCCACAAACAGAGTGAATGGACGAGATAGTCAACAGTCCCAACGCATGCGCAAACAGTAGGGCACTTTTTTTTTTTTTTTTTAAGTCACATAGAGCCTTCCCAGATTGATCTTTCCATGCCACCTGACCAGAAAGGGGGAGATCAGGGTGACCGCTAAAGTTTGCAAAAGCTGTGCTCTTTCATTGAAGTTTAAAATCCATTGCCGGCAGTATCCTATAATGCCTAATACAGACACAACCTGTTGCTTTGTAACATGTCTTGGTCTAGGAAGATTTTGAATGGTGTTTATACGGTCGCTAGAGAGAGAGAGCTCTCGTTTCACAAGAAATGTCATGACCTGAATATTTCACAGTTGTTTGAATTAACTGCAGTTTTGTTTTAGAAACCTTGTGGCCATTTTCTGCTAAATAATAACAATTGCTGAGTATCCCATGCACAATCTGCTTTCGTAGTACTACACAACATTCCACATACTGTATCAATACACTGTCTTTATCTAGCCTTTTAAATTTTGAGCAAGAGCTTATCCAATACACAAGGGCTACAATATATCCCTGAGGCATAACGGTCCATGTCCAACGGCGGTTTTGGAAAGTAAAGGCAAACCAGAATTGAGAGTCGGGTGCAAAGGAATACAAAATAAGCATTAGCAAAGTCAATAACAGAGAAATAACAGGCGGACGAGGGTATCGTAGAAAGAATAGTGGAAGGATTAGTAACAATAGGTGCCCTAGGAAAACTGCAGAATTACATGTCGAAGATCTTAAACAAAAACGCCATGAACCGTCAGCCTTTTAAACAGGTAAAACGGGGGAGTTGACTGGAGAGTGTTTAATTTGAATGACTGCTCCACATTTCACGAGATCGGAATGTACGGCGGAGATGCCAGCCTCTGCTGCTGGAGACAGAGGATACTGGGAGCGATGCGGCGGAAGGAGGATTTTTGGGTAAATCACCAGTGGCTCACAGTGTGCTATCCTTCCATAATCATTTTTCCCCTGGGACCAAAGTGCATCGGGAAGTGAGGAAAGCCAAGTGGAGAGGCGGTTTGCAATGAAAAATCAGAAAGGGAAAGACGGCACAATGCACGATGTACTAAAAAATCATTTTGAAGCACAAACTTTAGTTATCAAATGATCTGAGGTATCAAAGATACCCGGAACAACATGTAGCCAGTCCGTCCTATTGAAACATTGTTCCACCCAATCCCCAATTTCAACTCAGTGAACGGTGCTATAATTGGCTAAAGAAAACATGGGGAACCGAACCTCCAAATAGAAAACGCTTTGGGAATATGTGAAGTGCACTGACAGCAGCAGCTGTGTGTGCATGAGAAAAAAAATGCAAGGGATATGGAGGGTCTCTGGGCTCATACCTGAAGAGAGAAAAGATTCTAACCAAGGTGTGTCCACTTCAGAAGGGAAGTACTGGGCAGTGCAGTGGAGGGTGTTGGGGACTTGCAAGTGGGGAAAAGAATATAAGAGTGTAGGGTTTTAAGGAGAATGGTGTGTGAGGAGATGTTCAGGGTCCAGGCTGCAAAAGAGGGCTTAGTGTGGGGGGAGGTTTGGCACAGGAATTTAGGAATAGAATAGTGAAACCCTCGTTTGGTTAGAGAAATAGAGAGGGAGAGCTTAGTCATCATCCCTTCCTAACAGATTAACAGGGCAGAGCTCATTTAACAAAAACGGTGCATCAAAGTGGAACCACTGAAATGAAGCTGAACCGAAGAGGTTTAGACACCAGCAAAAATGTGGTTGTCCAGAAGCAGTAAGAACAGTCAGTGTATCGTTCGAGGCAGACTAGAAAAGCAGTTTCAGTGCCATTCAGCAAAGTCAATAAAGGATCTGTGTCCCCATGGCAAGTGAGCAAAGGCAACTGAAAAGAGTGGCTGGGGGTCCCTGTGAAAGGAATATCCTCAGGTTCAGGTAAGGGCAATTGCTGCAGAAGTGTCCTTTCGTAACAGGCAAGATGTGTAGGTGCTTGATCTGAGGGGAGAGGCGGCTGAGCAGACGAAGAATTCGGATTAGGGAGTAAAAATCCACTACCTCTCCCCCGGCTTCGCCCCTGTTCTCGGAAAATCCACGTCTTTCACGTCCTCTCCCCCTGCCTGAGCTCCACCTGCATAATAATTCATTTGTGCCGCGATTAACTTGGTCTGAGTGTCTGACTCTTTTTGTTTAGTCTGTCGTTCAGCATGCTCCGCGTGTCTTTTTTTTTTAACTTCATCAAAAGTGGCACTTTCCCATCCAAATACAGGACGTGAGTACTTTATTTTGAATATCACTTCTGAGTCCTGACAGAAAAGGAGGAACTCCTGCTTTGTTACGGTCGTCTGGGCTGTCTAAGCCAGAATGGTTTGTCAACAAGTCCTGAATGCGGTGTGCCCATTCATCTACTGTCTCATCTTTCTTTTGTTTGGCAGCTGAAAAGGTAGTCGGTGCCCTTTTATATTTTGCAGCTATTGCAGTTTTCACAGATTCCCATTTGGCAAGGAAAGGACCCTCATTATTTTGTCCACGAGGCAATGCCTCATTCCAATGCCACTGTACTCCATTATGCTGCCCATAATTGACAGTAGCTCAAATGATGCCCATCTTTCTGCGTAGCACTTGGGTCCACTCGGCCGCACCGGGTTATATATGTTGTCTAGTTGCTGCACCTGTTCCACAAACTTCAACCCACCGATTACCTTACGATCAGGCAATTCGGACACTACGTCTTTCAGCTCTTGAATATCTCAGTTACGATGTATCATTACAGTAGTGGGGTTATCGTTTCCTGGGGCAGTGTGGGATCGTGTCGGGGGTTAGGAACCTCAATTAAAGGGCATGAAAATGTGGATGCTAAAGGTTTTCAGGGGTCTTATCTCTGAGGGTTTTGGTTCTAGCACGTTGTGAAATGGAGGGCTTTTTGTGTAAGTTAGAAAAGCCTCCCATAGCCCCTAACAAGTGGCCGTCAGTCTCATCATCAGGATGTGTAAGTGAGGAGGGTCGCATTGATATTGTTCATCAAAGAAATCATCAGTAACTGGGGCATCGGTAACCACAGGAGCCGTTGGGGCAATGAGTGAATGTGGTCGTGGTACGGGTTGTGGGTAAAGTGTTGCGGAAGAAAGCACTGGATATAAAAGTTTTTTTTTTTATCACTCCTTCTCCTCCTTCCTTCAGACTGGGGTCCCGTATCAGCCTACACTTTCTGTAAAGCTATAAGCAGCTGTTCTTTTCCTTTCTATTCTTAAGTTCAGCAACTAAAAGCTCATTCCGTTTTGTGCCGCTTCCAACGTACAGTCTTTAATAACCAATTTCCCATCTGTCATAAATATCCATCCGATAAGGACCTCCATTACAACAACCCTGTGTATTTCTGCACAGTATTTTTCTAATTCATATCTCCAGTTCCTTCCACTGGCCATCCACCTCCACTGTCCTTATTCCACCTCCTACATGTTTTTTAATCCTGTCTTCTTTTCAATGAGCTTTCTAGGGAACCCGCCTTTCGATCCCGACAGCGCACTAGGAGCCTGGCGATCCCCCGAAAATAATCCTTCTAACGTTAGGTTTTAGGACTCTTGGGGACTGTTTGACTGGCTACTGATTGTTTTTCCCATAGTGAGTGGCAGGATCTCAGCAGAAAGTGACTCAGCCCTCGATAAACCCCGTTCCACCCGCCGTCCGCTCCTATTCCCGGATTACAGCTTCAGGTGACTTCGTGTCCGTTATTTGCATCAGCAGAATCCTACATCAATACGCCCCGTGGAGTCCAGGATATGGAGGTTTTACCCGATCCCTTCATCAGACGGTTTGTATGCGTCAATCTGCCAGGGTATTGTCTCCGTCACCTTAGCAACCCGTTGAAACAACAGTATGACCAGACAGCAGATGAAAAACTCGACCTCCCGTTTATTTAGACACACATTCTCTAAATACGCCCTTTCACCCCGTTCCTCAAATTATTATAGGAGCGTGCCACTCGCCCCTTTTCTAATCCTTTCCACAGGGGTGACTAGCTAACATTCACACTGTGCCGTTTTCCGTAGGGTCCCAAGTCACTTTCCGTGAGCCCTTAGAACACTCCTATGTATTTTCCATACAGTATGCTTTCTTATTCTTTATTTTGCATATGCTTTTTATTCCTTTTCCTTCTATATTCATATTACTTCCAGCACACCAGTCAAACTAACAGGAATCCCCCGATCTACTCACCGTGACTCCATCCACCTGCATGGAAATGCCCGTCAAGTCGTGCCTCGTATCGGCTAGGAGGAGGTCAGGGACTCCCCACGCAGGAAACGCCCAAGGCAGGCCAATCCTACATTTACCGAAGCTGGACCCGATCCGGCCGGAATCGGCTCCACCACGGTCCTCTGGACGATCCTGCACGAGGAGCCGTCTGCCGTCTCCTGCCCCACGTTGGGCGCCAAAACTGTGGACGAAATCTCAGACCCGACAGCAGGTGCGGTTATAAAGCAGCTTTATTTTCAGAGTCACGGTGAGAAGAGTTTCAGAAAAGCAGACAATCAAATATACATGACCGCGTCAGGGCTCTTCTGAACCCCGTCTGTTGGGTGGGGTCCAGTTTTATACCCCTAGAATGCGTAATTTAATATCATTATAAAATGTAACAGTCAACACTTTATTATACACAAACCTTTAGCCCCTTCAATGTCCCTTATGCAACTTGATTTCTTGGCCCCTTTTGTTATGGCGTTCAGATGTAAGCTAAGGGAAAACCTGATAAGGCAGACTCATGTGTGGAATGCTCAGACCTTGAGTCCTTTGCACAAACATTTTTCTGTTTGCTAAAACAAAGCCTGCTGTTACATGGTTTTGTAAAGCTTACTTCTCAGACATGAATTAGTACAAGGGAACGAAGAGAACATTCGTCTTCCACACTATCTATCTATCTATCTATTATATAGTGCCTTTCATATCTATCAATTTATCTATATAGTGTCCTCCATATATATCAATTTATCTATATAGTGCCTTTCATATCTATCTATTATATAGTGCCTTTAATATTTATTTATCTAGTGTCTTTCATATCTATCTATCTATTTATCTATCTTGTGACCTTCATATCTCTCAATCTATTATAAAGTGCATTTCATATCTATCTGTCTATCTACAGTATCTATCATATAATTTGTTTTTCATTTCTTTCTATCTAACTATTGAACCTGTATTATGTCACTTATGGTGCTATCAGGGCCAGTGCCACCATTAAGGCAAATTAGTCATTCGCTTAGGACGCAGATCATGGCGGCGGGGGGGGGTTAGGACCCCAACAAGATCAGTTAGATACCAAACAGTCAGTGAGCGTACTAATAAGCTTGGCCTAGGGCGCAAAATAAATAAGCACTGTGAACGCTGGCCCCGGCACAGACAGACGGACAACATATTTTGTTCCCAACACACCGTTTATTTACAATATTTACACAGTTTCAAAGTGCACTCACAACCCCAGTGCTTCCAGCACCGATTCCCCAAAGTCCAGGGCCCACAGTCTTTGTGCCTTTCTGGCCACCTCCCGTCCTCTCTCTACCCGAGGCCTCCTGCATAACCAGGACGGACGCCCCCTCTCCCAGCCGGGGACCACAGCACCTACACTGGGTGCTATCATTATTGATAGATAGATAGATAGATAGATAGATAGATAGATAGATACTTTATTAATCCCAAGGGGAATTGTCTTAATTACCTGAAAAATCTCAATTTAGTTAC
>NW_024379221.1:0-23395 GCF_016835505.1 Polypterus senegalus
ACTGTATATATTTCTATATTTATTGTAAGCATACGATACAACTGATAATATGTTGCGCTTATTTATCTGATGTACCGAAATTTTTGCATTTTTATCGGCTGAAATCCAACCTGGTTTGTGCTCTTCAGAATGAAAAATGTTTGCATTTACCTTTTCAATAAAAGGTGAGCTTTTAAGCCTGAGAAATAGCCCCGTAAATGCACATGTTTTAATGCACACGTGTTAATATGTATGCTTACACAGTGTTAAAAGACATTCGACAATTAACGTCATTTACCTTTGTTCCCCCGTTTGAGTCATGCTGTAAATTCTTACTGTGAAATATAATTGACAAATAATTCAATGAATGAACTTCTGAAGAAGGTGGAGCTGGAGTATTATGTCACTTCATTAATGAAAATGCCAAGATGTGCAGGTCGGTGGGTGGAGTGTGGGGTTTGACGGAGAGCTGAAGGCGGATGACAGACATAGGAGGGAGGAAGACGGAAAATGGACATCGGAGAACTGAGAGCAGACGGTGGTGGAAGGAGGGAGGAGATGTAACGGGGGATTCCTCACAGGGAGGAGGAATATTTTGTCAAAGGTAGTAGGAAGGATGGAGTTTTCTCGGAGGGAGGAGGATGTTCAAAAATGGACACCGTACTGCAGCAGTTTGGCTGTCCGGCCTCTGAGCTCTGTGCTGCCTTCCTACAGTAGTAGATTATTAATATACAGATACACTTGTTACTACTGTTGTTTTTTTATTATTATTAGTTGTTTCTATCCATTTATTGCTGTTTCTGTTTTTTGCTATCTCTTCACTTACCTATTCTTTTAATGTGTCTATAGTATAGCTCTTTACCTGTCTTGAACATGTCCTGTGCTTATGTATCTGCTGCAATGCCTTCCTAATGAATGTTATTCCATGCCACTGTCTGCTGCAATGTGATGTACGGATAGTGTGACAATAAAGTCACTTGACTTGACTTGAAATACAACAAGTTTTATCTGTCACCTTGGCACTTGTGAGCATTAAGCCAAAAGACACACCCCATTCTGCCATATTGCAAGGAACTTCTCGTTTCTTTTAAACTCCATCTCATAAACATGATTTGGGAATATAAAAATACTTCACTACAGGTCACCTTTCCCAGTTACTACAATCAGTGACAAATTCCTGTTCTTTTCTTTAGTTTCTTTTTCTTCCTCAGTTAATCCTCTAGCTGATGTTGTCCTTTCCCATCTGACTCCCATTCCCTAAGCGAGATGTGGAGGACATTTTATGCCAGACTTCTGGTGTCAGGACCCTGTCTGAAGGAAGCACTAGTGGGTCAGGCTGAAGACTCCCAGAGTACAGACAGTCATTTTCTGCAGCTCTCCCTGGTGATATGGAGAATTTAGATTAGAGATCAATGTGCCATGTTATTAGTTTTATAGCTTTTGGCTATTAGAAACTTATGTTTGAAGCACCTTATAATGTCACCATTTATTTTAGCATAAAGGCCATCGGACCCTGCCTTCTACAGCTTGCCTGTCTTTTCACTTACTTTGTTTTGAACTTCTGTGTGTCAAGAATGTTGTGTTCTCTGAGGAAACTGAGCAAGAAACCTTTTGTTTAGGGAACATGGCTGCTGAGGCTTTCGACTTACAGAAGTTTAAACGAGCTTCCACAAGTGTTCAAGGCTTTTAATCTTAAGAAAATTAAGGAAGCTCTCATGCTAGCACAAAAAGATATAAACATTTTAAATGCCATTTAAATTCATATACAGTGATCCCCCGTCTATCATGGAAGTTACGTTCCAGACCCATCAGCGATAGGTGAAAATCCATGATATAGAAAGTAAACATTTTTTTTATAGTTTAAGACTTAAAATACCCCTCCCACATGCTTTAAACACATGTAAACTTATCAAAACACATTTTGTAAACACATGATATGTTGATGTCGGGCTAAGGATATGAGTAACATCTCTCTATTATAAAATCTTGGCAGAGAGACCAGGGAGATGAGGCTTGATCTTCTCAGAAGACAATTTGATGTACCACGAGACATTTTAATGTCACGCAAGACAAGTCAGTGAGACAGAAGGACAGCTGCTGTACAGGCTTTTAAATGATCGACACGCAGAGCGACAAGCAGAACAGGCAACTTGGCAGAAGCAGCACAAAGCCAGTAGCTGATCTGTCCACTTCTACTTAGTATGCGTTCAGCTACCCCCCTTCACAACGTGAGTGGCAGGAGCGTAGCGTTCCTTCAGGGGGGTTGAGCGAAGTGATTGAGATCAGATCATCTCTGGGAAACACTTTGACGACAAGCAAGACTAGACATTACAACCTTAGGAAGCAAAACCCGTGAGACAGTGACTTTTGCACGTCACGCCCTACTTACAAACAATTTAAAACAAGTTCACTGACATCTAACCAAGCAGTTGTTGGAATGCTTTTGGCAGACAAACTTCAGGTGCTCCCAGCTCTTAAAACAACGACCAGCAGAACGCGCAGCTTGCAAAAAGCAGCTGCAGCAAGCCAGCAGATAATCCGAGCGCTTCTACTTAGCGTGCGTTCAGTCCTCACACCCCACCCTCCCTCCTCCTCCTTCAAAACGCTAGCAGCAGAGATGCAAAGTGGCAATTGGACAGCTGCTGTACAGGCTTTTAAGTGATTGACGCAAAGCGCAACAAGCACAACACACAGCTGGTCAGCAGCAGCAAGACACCAGCTGAACCGATCGCATCATTTTAGTGTGCGTTCAGAACCCACTTTACAACGCGAGCAGCATTATAAGTGCCGCGAGAAAGAGATTTAACCACGCCCGGGGCAAGAAATAAAGGACAAATATTGTTTTTACAAAAGTTTTAAAGTTAAAATGTAAATAATGCATACGTAAAATTCCCATGAAAATAACAATGTCTTTAAATTGTTTTTCTGGTAAACCAAACCCAGGGATGGGCAAGCAAAGCGAGCAGGGGCAGAGCCCCCTAGTAACAATCATAATATTAATAAATCCGCAATGTAGCGGGGGCATGATAGCTGAACCACGATATAGCAGGGGATCACTTTATTAAGGCTCATCAACACCTTAGGTGATCAAGTTAAATCAAAATGCATTGTGTTAGCTAGTTTGAGCTCTATAGGAGTATAAGAGTTGATTATTAAAGGCTAGGGTCTTTGGCTTTTTTAAGTGGATGCCTGTGAGCGCAAGGCCACCTGTTTCCAATCCCACCAGCTCAATGCCTGTGCTGGCAAATCAGACAGTTAACATCAGTACACCACTGCCTAACGTCGCCTCTACCGATGTGTGCTCACAGGCTTTCACTTTAGCACACATTTAATGATAGGGTTTTAGATAAGAATTTATTAGAATTAGTCATTGCTTATATTTCTTCTTTCTTCTAAGCAGTAAGAAAGCACCATGCTTGTCCACTCAAGAACGTCCTCAGCTTAGCCCTTTATCAGTGGAGATATACGTTGCCACTTACTGGCATGGCTACCTATGATTTTAGCCTTTAGGTATGCCAGTGTAACAAGTAATCATTAACTGAATCATTAATTGAGCAGTCCAGTTTTCACATATGGGACCTTCTGATTCCAACTTAATGGTGAGAATTGATTAACCTAAAGGCCACAAATCTCTAAAAGCCCAGGATTAGGGGCATGAGAATTAATGGAGGAAGGCTGGGTGATGCTCACCTCCAGATGGCCAAGTACATTCTTCAAGCCAAAGTGACTTTTAAGAAAAAGTGTAGATAGGGAAGAAAATTGTAATGAGAAGGGCTACGGGGAAGAAGATTGTTACGAGGAGGTCTATTTGACAAGGTTATTGTTATGAGCAAAGGTATTGAGTGAGGTCATTATCATGAGAAACTCTGTAATGCAGATGATGGGAAATAGTGCAAAGCAGGTGTATTTTGAGATAAGAATTGTAATAAGTATGAGGCTCGTCCAAAACAAGGGGCTCACTTCATTGAACTGAGACAGGCTTTATGTGCTCTGCAATGGTTTCCTATGCTGTGCATTAAACTCTATTTTGACTGCCTATCTGAAGACTCTGCTGTTTTTTCTGAAGAAGTTTTTCTCCCTGAACTAAAATTGGCAACCACAAAGGGGCTAGAAGAAGGATGAAGCTGATCCAGAGGCTGGGAAGGGGCTCACATGGACACACATGGTGGCCACTTAGAAAGGTAAGCAATATTTTACTGAAAATTGTCTGTGTTAGTTTCATGGAGATTCTGCCCCTCTAATTAAGAAATAATAAAAGAAGCCTTTCTAGCCCACAATTTTAATTGTGTGGAGAGGAAGGATGGGCAGCCTGTGGTGTTGCAGTGCGATTTTGTGTATGTATGTGAGTACAGGTGAAAGAAGATAAGTGGAAACTCAAGTTACCCACTCTGATGGGTACTGCCTTGCCTGCTTTGTTGGAGTGAAATCCTGTGTATCGTTCTCATTTGTGATTAGGGACATTTTCCTGGTGCAAGGCTTAGGACAACTGGGCAGGAGCATGCCAAGAAGTTGCTGTGCTTGAGCCAGCAAGAGGATGAAAGGAGCTGGGAATGAGTCAGTAGAAGCGGGTCAGAGCTCCTCAAAACATTGTGAGAGCATCGCTCCTAAACTGAAAACACGTTCATCCGTCTGCAGAATAAATTCCTTCAAAAAGAGGGGGACGGCTTGATGCGTTAAATTGGGAATGAACCGCCTGTAGTACCCTGCGAGCCAGAGAAAGGCACGAACTTGCCTCTGTGATTTGGGACGTAGATATGCAAACACCTCCACCATCTTGAGCAAACCCTTTCCCATGGAATATTCCAGTTACGGATTTACGACTCACCCAGGTTGCACTGTTTACTGTTAGCCGTTAACACCACCAACCTCAAACTATCAAGCACTGCCAGCAGGCGGACAAGATGAGATTCCCAGTCATTACTGAAAATGACTACATTGTCAAGGTAGGCACCCGTGTATGTGGTATGGGGGAAGTATTATCTGCTTCTCCGTGGAGACCTAAAGGGGGCGCTGTAAATTCAAACAGCCCATCCAGAGTGATGAACGCTCTCTTTTCGCAACTGGACTCCTCCAAGGTCACTTGCCAATATCCCATTCTGAGGTCTAGGGTGAAATATATGAGGCCTACCTGAACTTCTCCAATGGCTCATTCACATGTGGCATTAAACTTGGAAATCTTATTCAAATGCCTAAAATCAATACAGAACTGGACTGAACCATCAGGCTCTGAGGGAAGTACATTTGGGCTCCAACACTCACTTTTGCTTGGACAAATCACGCCTAACTGGAGCATCTGCTGCATGTCTTCTTGTATCACCTTCCTTGTTGCCTCTGGCAGGCGATACAGGGGCACCTGCACAGTAACACCATGCAGAGTTACGATTTTTGTTCAGCAATTGTTATTAAGGTTAATAGGCAAAACATGTACAGGCTTCTGCCGCCATGGAATCCTAACTTTATAATTCATGGGGGACCTACGCTCTTCTATGACCCAACCACTCAGCCCAAAATTAATGCGGATCCGACGAAATCAACACCAGCACCTGATCCCCTTGTTAAATTCGCAAAGTTTATCTTGTCGTAATCACATTTCTACACCTCCTACTTATGCTGAAGATGTTCCATTGCAATAGAGAACAGTGTGGCAATCTGTTTCTGCAGCGTTGTCCCCATATCCCCATAGACACAGCTGATGTGCACTTGCTACGACCAGCAGCTACGACCTATGTTGTTCCCACGATGGCGTCTTTCACCTATGGCACCAGTGACCCTAGACGTCTGTGCTGGCTGAATCAAAGTTGGGGTCAAGCCTAGGCCTAGGTAGCCCCGTTGTATCCTGGTGGCTTGTGCACCCTCCAGTCTGCGTGTCAGGTCTAGCAGTGAGTTCACTTTGTTCCAAAATATTTCATCATAAAGGGACTCGTTTATTCCTGACAGGACTTCTCAAAAGTATCTCAGCAGATCCAGCTTTGAATCAGATGCACTTAACCCAGGATCTGTCTTCCTATGGGGCAGACCGGATAAATATACCACAGATTAAACTGGAGCCCCTTGGCCACCAGGCTCACAACCACGTGGAGGAGGATCAGTTACTTTAGGATGAAGTCTAGAAGTCTTTCGGGTGGGTGGTTTCGCACAACCTGTAGGGCCTAAAAATTTAAAAATGGTGCCACAATAACTGGCCAGCCTCCCCTGTCCCAATGTATCAATGTTGCTGTGCGCTGTGCGAATATGAAACACACTTGGTCATCCGAGGGATCCATCTTCAACTCTGAAGAGCGTGACGACCTGAGCACTCGCTGGTATTGGGATATCATATGCCTTTTGGGGTTCCATTGGTGCAAGACCCCACTTCTGGTACCATGTAATGTGTGAAAAGCTGTCTTTCACCTTAAAAATGATGCTGAGTCTCAGCACTTTAGCAAAACCAGCTTTATTTAACTTGAAACAGGAAGAGCACGGTAGATCTACCACTCTACTAAACACAGACACAGCGAATGGACAGGGTTGAGGTCAGGTCAGTGACCAAGTTATATTGTTTCCTGCATTCATGATGTTCCTTGCATCACCCATCAGCGACAGTCACTTATAACACGACCACGATCGGCTCATAGTTGTCTCCAAGGCGCTATGTTGTGCTGCTGCAAACCTGCGGTTGCCTCACCCACAGACAAGCAGCCCTCCACAGTATTAAGAACCTGATTTAGTTTTTGAAATAACAAATTAACATATTCATAACATCTATATTGTAACAAGAACGACCAAGAGACATTGGGAAGGTTTGGTGCAGCCACCCATATAATATTTCCTGGCTGCAAAATCTGTTCAGAAGCAAAGACATGTTCACACGATTGAGTCCAAAACAGAACTGACTCTCCTCTTAAGATGGTGGCTTTTTAATTCCCTGCAGGGGAAATGATATCATCAGGACCGGAACTAGAAGTGACGTCGTTCACTGCCCAGAACAGGGCAGGATTTCCCGAGAATGGGTTGCAAGGAATTGAAAGAGAGAATTAGCGCACTTCGCCACCCCTGGTCCAGCATGGAACTATATTTATTCTGGCCCTTTGGTTGTTCCCTATACACGCCTGTGTGACAATATATATACATATATATATATATATAGGACCAGAGGACCAGAGGAGGTGCTGGGGTGAAGACGACTGGGGACACCCGTACGGCTTCCGGGTGCGCAGCCGGCACTTCCGCCACACAAGGGCGTGTCTGCGGAAGAGTGCCGGGAAGCAGCTGGAGCCCATCCGGGTTCCCATAAAAGGGGCTGCCTCCCAGCAGTCGTGGCGAGAGTCGGGAGGAAGGAAGATGGAGCTAGAGCGAGGACGGGAGGCGGCCAGGAGAAAGG
Source organism: Polypterus senegalus (assembly GCF_016835505.1). NCBI lineage: Eukaryota > Metazoa > Chordata > Cladistia > Polypteriformes > Polypteridae > Polypterus > Polypterus senegalus. The sequence goes on from NW_024379221.1 coordinate 7,340, forward strand.
CACAAAGACTGGAAGAGTGTGGCCTGGACATTGGGGAATCGGTGCTGGGGGGTGTGTGATTGCACGGTAGAGACTTGTAAATATTGTAAATAAACGGTGTGTTGGGTGATGAACAAGATGTCCGTCTGTCTGTGTCCAGGCCAGCATTCACAGTGGCGTAGTCGGCAGGATGGGCCGTCTGGTACAAGACGGAGACCTGCATTCATGTTTAACAACTCTGTGGACGGCCCGGCGCAGCAGCGGACACCACACACCGGCCGGAGCGCCGCCGCAAAACCCAGCGGGAGCGGTCGCCCATGGGACCGCCACCGGTCCGCGGATTGGCCATCCCCGGGTGCGGGGAAGGAGAGCCAGACGTCGCCAGAGTGCAGCGGGCTCCGAGAGCTGCGCTGTCATGAAGGGCGGCCCAGCCGGCGTTGCTACACAGGAGGCCACAAGGGCCTCGGTATGATGGGATCCGCAAGGTGAGTGCCCTGCCCTGCAGTAATCGGCTCTTCGGGGTAGACTGTACCTTGTTTTCTGCAGGCAGGGACGGTCCGGATCCGCGCCGTTGGCAGGAGCACGCTGGTCCAGGGGCTGTTGGCAGCGCGGTGGTGGCAGCAGCGGAGGTTGCGAGGTCGGAGCCGCAGCAGCTCGAAAAGCCGCAGCAGCTGCGTAGCTGTAAGGAGGCACGTCACCGCACCCAGAGTGGGGAAGACAAAATGGCCGCGGGCCGGATTTCCCGCCCGCTGACAGGCACGGGATTGGCTGGTGTGTCTTGTGTGCCCGCCGATGATTGGATGGAGACGGGACCAAGGAATGCCAGTCTCGTGCCTACGAGAGACCCGATTGGGCCAGAGGGGCTGGCCTACAGGAGACAGGCGGGGAGTGGGGCTGATGGACAGGTAAGCCCACCACCGTCTGTCTCTATGTGTTCGCCTTTGCAACAGGTGCTGAATGCTCTCGCCGCTCGGTTGGAGCAGCTGACGGGGAAGGCGGTCGCGTCGGGAGAGATGCCGTGGGAGACGGAGGATCGGCGCGGTGCTGGAACCGGAGGCCGGCAAAGCATCGCGGGGGTGGTAAGTATTGCTGTCCCCGTAAAGCATGTGGGGGGATTTACCAAAAACAGCTGTGACTTTCCGAAGGAGGACCGGCATGAAGTAGGAAATTCCCCAACAGCGGATGAGACGGAGCTGACAGTCTGCAAGGCGTGGGGATCGAGCACGCAGGGGCTGGTAGGATCGGGGCTGATGAGTGCCCTGGGTCCTAGCACCCTGCGCTCCAAGCCCGCAGCTGTCTCCTGTCGCTCTGCCTGGACGCAGACGGGGCTGGATTTTAGCTTTTGCCATGCTCAGACCCAGACCGTCAGGCCGTCCAAGAGGAGAAGGAGGAGCTGAAGGGTGAATGCTGGTTCCTCCGATAGGAGGGGACGCTGCGCTGGGTGCGCGCGTCCGGAGGAAGGCCGTCCTCGGCGGTGGCAGAGGGAAACCCCTGGGCGGCTGGGTGAGCCACCTGCGAGAGCGGACCTGCTGACACCAAAAGGACGGGCAGGGAACCTGCAGCGGAGGACCCAAACAGGCAAGTCGTGGGCTGTCGATAGGGGGGCGGAGCGCTGCCGGTACAGGGGCCGACAGGATGCTCGGGACAAGTATCCAGGCAGTGCTTCTGGCCCTCCCTTTGCTAATTTCACAGGTTCGAAGCCCCGTCGAGCCCTGGACCCGACGTCGTCTGGGACTTGCCCTCCTGGAACAGGCCGCTCTGCGGGAGGGCTCCGCGCCGGGAGGCTGATGGCGCCCCAGCTGGCGGGGACGGTGGAGACAGGAGCGGCGCAAACCAGAGGGGCATGTGGGCACCGGAGGGGGTGCCGAAGACAGATGTCCGTGTTGGACCCTGGGGACAGAGTAGGACCCTCTCTGGGGACGTGCTGCCCTTTCGGGGAGTGTCGCTCGGACCCACGTGTCTTCGCTAGCGGTGGGGCACTGTGGCACCTGGCCGGGGCGGGAGCCCGGCCGGGATGCCCAGGAGGACCAGAGGAGGGCCTGTACCTCCACCAGACCACGAGGGGTGTCCGCCCTGGTTATGTTGGTGGCCTCGGGTAAGTGGCATGGAAGCCCAGCAATGTAGGGGCCCATGGCCACCGACAGGCGGCGCCCCGCTGCCTGAACAGCCCTGGAGCCCAGCACTTCCGCCACACCAGGAAGTGCTGGGGTGAAGACGACAGGGGACACCCGGATGGCCTCCGGGTGCGCAGCCGGCACTTCCGCCACACGAGGGTGTGTCTGCGGAGGAGTGCCGGGAAGCAGCTGGAGCCCATCCGGGTTCCCATAAAAGGGGCGCCTCCCAGCAGTCGTGGCGAGAGTCGGGAGGAAGGAAGACGGAGCTAGAGCGAAGACGGGAGGCGGCCAGGAGAAAGGCACTGTCGACGATTTTTCTCTTTCTTTTCATTATTTCCCGGACAGAGTAGGAGTCTCACACCAGATAAAATTAATCAGTAATATACACTTTATTGCACCTAGACTAGAGAAGCCCTCGTACAGGAAATTCTTTGCTCTTTTATAGCTTACAGAGTTGAGCAAAATGACATTATTATACCAAAAATAGAGGCGGTACATATTTCTTAAAAAAATCAGCTTATTTGGAACTAAAAAAACAGGAACTATAATAAAAGACTGGTTGCTGGGCAGATTCCTTTGAACTGCTCACCCAGCACCCCCATACTTCCGTACACAAGGTTACACACAGACATGTCACATACACATTTTGTAGCTGCTACATGTCACGTAGACAAGCTGTATTTTTACATTCCACATTCGACCCCTTTGAGCAGAAAAAGGAATCTGGCAGGTCAAACTTCAGAATCACTTTCAGGGGCCAGAAGAAGAACCTGTTCTTGACGTAGGAGGTAAGCTTTAGATAGAGCAGAATGGAACACACGAGCAATTAGACAGTGGACAAGAGGAAGTAAGCAGCAAGAGGCAAGAAGGAGTAGAACAACTCCAACAGCAAGGGAGACAAAAATAGATCTGAACCATTGCCCCCAGGAGCCGAACATAGAGGTGAACCAAGAATGGAGAAGGAGGGAAAAGACAGAAGAGAGGGGAGCAGGAGGAATTCGAGAAATGGAAGGAGTATTAAAAAGGGAAAGTAAGCAAGGAAGAGAGTTGGAGGAGTTATGGGACAAAGGGAAGGGGGTGGTTGCGAGATGGGGACGAGCAGTGGCACACACATAACAGTCGGATTGATTGAGCTGACGAGCTGAATACAGGACCCATTGCAGCCAACGGTTCCGATCACCGTACCAGTTTCAACCTCGAAGGTGGATTCTATGGAAAGGACGGACAGAGAGGAGAATGGAGAAGTAGTATTGGAAGAAGAAGAAGCGTTAACAGGAGAAGATAAAGAGGAAGAGGTGGGGGAATTGGAGTACACCTCAATCTTGAACTTTCCCAACAGATCTGTACCAGAGACATAGGCACCAAGAATGTAGATGCCAGAATCATGTAAAGAAGCATTCTTAATAGTAACTACTAAAAGATTGCATAAAATAGGATTATTGCCTTTACAGGTTTCAGCATACGGGTGTCCTTTTATAATTGAAAAACGAGTCTTTAGACCATGTTGCTAGCTTGTCTAGGGTTATACCCCCAGTCCTGGTTTCCGGTGTTAGCGAACACGTCGCTCCATGAGCTACATTCTGGGACACAAACGTATTTTTGTGAGGAAGTCCAATCACGTGGAGAACCAGTACAGGACGCAACAGAACAAAAGTCCAGGGTAAAAGAATGAGTAGTACCCTGAAGAACGCGGAATCCTTGTGGTTCTCGGGTGCGAACAGGGATAGATAGAACAAAACGGAAAAGGATCAAAAGACAGAGGAATGGTGCCATCTTTTACAATGAGATGCGTGGATCCAGGCAGGTAGTCCTTCAACTTTCACAGCGTGAGGGGTTGACAGAAGAACTTGGAACGGTCCTCGCCACCTGGGTTGGTGCCAGTGTTTCCTGCGGGTGTCACGAACCAGGATCCAGGTTCTTAATGGGATAGGCGAATCCTCAGAGGGAGGGTGGATCTCCAGGCTTGCTTTACTTGTTCATGGACCTCCTTCAGAGAGGCTCGGAGACCTGAAAGACTAGAGAGAAGATCATTGTCCACAGTATGTAGGTTCACATTCCCTATAACCATACCAACTGGCATGGATCTACCGGTAAGAATCTCAAACGGCGATAGCCCCAATTGTCAGTGTGTCCGCCCTCGTAGCCCCATCAGTGCCAGTGGAAGGGCATCAGGCCAGGAAAGATTTGTCTGCTCACAAATTTTTGCTAATTTTGACTTCAAAGTGCCATTGCATCTTTCAACTATTCCTCCACTCTGTGGGTGATACGTACAGTAGTGGTGAACATTAATTTGGAGCCATGTGGTTAGTTCATTTATGACTGAATTCACAAAATGAGTCCCATTATCAGTCTGCAGTTTCTGAGGTATACCCCATCGTGGGATAATTTCCTTTATTAACGCTTTAGCCACAGTTTTGGCATCATTATGCTTAGAAGGGAATGCTTCTACCCATCGGGAGAACACATCGACAATTACTAAACAGTACCGATATCCCTTTGATGGCGTTAATTCGATGAAATCCATTTGGAGATGCTCAAATGGTCCCATTGGATTCGGGGTAACGGCGGGACTTACCTGCGTGCCTTTTCCCACATTAAACCTTTGGCACAGCGCACATTTCTTACAGAATTGATCTGCATAACTAGAAAACCCTACTGCTTCCCAATGCTTCTCAACATCCTGAATCATAGCATCTCTTCCCGCATGGTCCAGTCCGTGGGCTATTTTCGCCATTCCTGGAAAGGAAGCTTTCGGAAGAAAAGGCTTATTAGTCTGACGGTGGGTCCAAACACCTTCAATCAAGGAGCCTTCCTTGGACCATTTCTTCTTCTCAAGATCCGTTGCTGAGCTCTGTAAAGAAATCATCTGGTTATCTAGAACCGACTCCGAACTCTGTTGGAAAAGAGAAACTGGAACATTATTATGAGCAGCTCTTTTAGCAAAGTAATCAGCCAATTCATTTCCTTTACTAACAGGATCCTGTTTGCCAGTGTGTGCCTGGCACTTTACAATAGCCAATTTAGAAGGTTTAGTTATGGCATCCAACAGAGATTCAATTAACTTCTGATGTTGAATGGGCTTGCCAGTACTGGTCTTAAAACCCCTTAATTTCCATAATGCCCCGTGATCATGGCAGACTCCAAAAGCATAGCGAGAGTCTGTGTAAATAGTTATGTCTTTTCCTTCTGACAACTGACATGCTCGAGTTAGGGCTATTAGTTCAGCTGCTTGTGCACTGAGGCTAGAGGTAATTCGGTTAGCTTCCAGTAGGTGGTCCCCTTGGACCACAGCATAACTGGTCGACGGAGCTCCATTTTCTAATCTTAACGAACAGTCATCTACAAATATGATTTCACCTGTTTCTAATGGAGTTTCCTGCAAATCAAATCGGCTTAACTTCTCGAGCAATCACTTCCTGACAATCATGCGGTTCTCCCTCCTCACTAGTCGGGAGTAGAGTAGCCGGATTGAGGGTAGAACACCTTTCAATTGTGACATTTGAGAGAGTGCAAAGAACGTTCTGATAATGGATGGCTCTTGCTGTGGTTAGATGAGAAGTTTTTGCTTGTACTAAAATGGAATGAACTGCATGCGGAACTTTAACTGTCAGTGGACTCATGAGTACTATATCGGTGCTAGCTAAGACTGCTTCTGTGGCAGCAGCAACTGCTCTTAGACAGGGAGAAAGAGCAGCTGCAACTGGGTCTAATTTTTTCGAAAAATATGCAACAGGCCTTTGTTTGTCTCCATGTATTTGAGTCAACACGGATGTGGAATGTAAAAATACAGCTTGTCTACGTGACATGTAGCAGCTACAAAATGTGTATGTGACATGTCTGTGTGTAACCTTGTGTACGGAAGTATGGGGGTGCTGGGTGAGCAGTTCAAAGGAATCTGCCCAGCAACCAGTCTTTTATTATAGTTCCTGTTAGTCTCAGAATCTGCTCAGTAACCAGTCTTTTATTATAGTTCCTGTTTTTTTAGTTCCAAATAAGCTGATTTTTTTAAGAAATATGTACCGCCTCTATTTTTGGTATAATAATGTCATTTTGCTCAACTCTGTAAGCTATAAAAGAGCAAAGAATTTCCTGTACGAGGGCTTCTCTAGTCTAGGTGCAATAAAGTGTATATTACTGATTAATTTTATCTGGTGTGAGACTCCTACTCTGTCCGGGAAATAATGAAGAGAAAGAGAAAAATCGTCGACAGTTTTTGAGCGTGGGGGGGCAGGAGACGATCGGCTGACTCCTTGATCGGTACCGCCTTATGGATCTGTCTTCTTTGAAGCAGACTGCCGCTACTGTGTGCACCGGCAGCAGAGTAAACAGCTCCGATAAAAGTTAGGACTGTCCTGTCCTAGGACGGCTTCTGAGTGAGAAGTCCCCGGTCTCCTCCTGACTCCGAGTGGAGTACTCTGCATTGCGCACCAGATTAAATACCTAGACTAGGTAAGTACCGTCGGGGGTTTCTTTGGTAGTGGGTATAATAAGAGTGATAAATAATTGAGAAAAAAAAATGAAACTAGCGGCCCGGAATAGTATCTACTCGAGGTTTATTAATTAACTGTTGGGAAAGGATGTAGGAGTCCGAACTGGGATATTAGTGGGATAGGCATTGGGACGGTTACAAGGTGCGTGGCACACCTAAGGAAAAGAGCCCATTGCCCGTCAAAGGTCAGTAACGGACAACGACGGTTAACAGTTAGGAAATTCAAGAGAAAAGGAAATCGAGTAGGAAAAGAACAGTGTACACTGAATATAGTTTCAGGAAAAGAAACTAGAAAATAAAAGATATAGTTTCAGGGGAAGAAACTAGGACAATAAAAGAAAATGGGTTCCGCTAGTAGTAAAAAAGTTAAGCAGGGGTCTGATGGGTCTAAGTTTATACTGGAAGGACTGTTTTCGGAGGATCAACAGACGTCGCGGAAAAATGGGTCACCAAGGAAACTAATTGAGAAAAAGACAGGCTTAGATTTTAAAAAGGCATGTAAGAAGTGGAATAAACAGAGCGGTGGGCGTTGGCCATTAGAAGGCACCGGTGATACGAGTGAGATTCAGGAAATAAGGAAAATATTGGTTGTTGCAAGGGAGGTCCGTATCGCATGGATATGTTTGATAGATGGGAATTGGTTATAAAAGATCGAAATTTAGAGGCGATCACTAGACAGAATGAGGTTCTGAGAGCCAATGAAGTTAAGGCCAGAAAAGAAAAAGATGAATTGCTTTTAGTTTTACAAACAGCCCAACCACCTGACACCCATTCTAAAAAGAAAAAGAAACGTCTATACCCTATATTCTATGGTTCTGGGACTCAGGCTCCCGAACCTCCACCCTATGATTCTCCAGGAGGTTCAGAAGGGGAAGAGGAGGTAGAGGGAGAACCACTAAAAAATAAAACCCGAGCTCCTTATCGGACACAAGGGAGTTACCACCCGAAGACAGGCTAAGACACAGGCACCTTTCAATCCCTTACACGATGACCGACCCCATGTGTTTAAATCCTCTGTTCCACTTTCCCCCACTGCCCCTGACCCCGAGTTCCCTCCATCTACTTCTTTCCCATTAATGCAGATCCCTAATCCCCGGCATAATCCCAATCAACCTACTGGTGACCAGAATCCCTTGACAATTTCCATTTCCCATATTTGGGACTTAAGTGAGCTAAAAGAGGTGGTCAGCTCCTTAGTTGACCCTAAAAAGGAGGGGGGACTGAAATTTATTGAACAATTAGAACAGTTGGACAGCATATATAAACCAAACGCTGCTGAATGGACACAGGTCCTTCGTCGTAAATTGGGTCCAACTTGGGCTTCTGTTAATCATGGCACTGATAATAATGGACAACCGTGGACTTGGCGTGAGACCTTCCATCGAGGAGATGGTCAGAATGGAGATGCAGATTTTCAAACTCAGTGGCGTCTACTGAAAGCGAATTTAGATGACAAGTATAAAAAGGGCACTGACTGGGCTTTGATTTCTGCTGCAAAACAGCGAAAAGATGAGACTGTGGATGAGTGGGGGCTTAGAATTCAAGATTTGATGGCTACCTATTCGGGCATAGAGCGGGCTGAGGACCGACTCCGTGCGGCCGTGCCTCCCTTCGTCTCCGGTCTCCAGACATTCAATCTAAAGTCCGTATCTCATGTATTTTTCCATTCCACGGCACAAAGACTGGAAGAGTGTGGCCTGGACATTGGGGAATCGGTGCTGGAGGCACTGGAGTGTGTGATAGCACGGTAGAGACTTGTAAATATTGTAAATAAACGGTGTGTTGGGTGATGAACAAGATGTCCGTCTGTCTGTGTCCAGGCCAACGTTCACAATATATATATATATATATATATATATATATATATATATATATATATATATATATATATATATATATATATATATATATATATATATATATATAAATATATTCATTTTGGTCTAAATTTTAATTTGATTATTAGGTGGATTACCTACCAGGTAAGGTTTGTGGTTGTTTGGCCAGCTGGCAAACAAGCTCCACGTCCTGTCAGATGCAGATCATAGGTATGTTATACAGTATCAGCCAAATAATACAAAGAGTACGCAACACGTGTTTCACCCTTATTAGGATTCATCAGGTGTACACACTTTTCCATCCACTTACTGGTTTAAATCTCAGATGTCAGCACCTGTGGCGAAGCCTCTGACGCTGTGCCACACAGCTGTTTTCCTTTGGCAGGGTGAAGATTAGAGTATTACATTCTTTTCGGTTTGGTCGTGTTTGGTCGATAAGGGCGAAACATTTATTGTGTACTCTTCGTATTATTTAGCAGATATTGTATCACACACCTATGATCTGATTCTCGCAACTAAGAGGTGTGGCAGATGTTTGTCAACTGGCTGACTAACCACAAGATTTACCAAATCATCTCGTTCATCAAATCAAGTGTTCTGGATATTCAGATCCTTTCTTTTGCTTATATCTGGCAAAGAGAGTTTGAACCATGAAATAACTGATGAAAACGGGGGAGAGGTTAAGTATCTGTAGGCACAACAAAGCAAATGAACTCTTTCATGTGCGCCATGCATTTATTGAATGTTTGTTAACTATTCTTGTACTAATGGAAATAATGCAGAATTATTATTATAAATTTAATTCATTTTAGATTTGCCCTGAACAGCAATGGGAATAAGAGCAAATAGTTTAAAAAACATGATTAGCATAACATGGGTAGCATTTTAGTGTATGAAGACTGGGAAAGAGTAAATATTTTTAGATGAATAAATTTTAATAGGCCATTAATTGGGTAAATTAATTCAAAAGACAAATATTTATGTTATTTGGAGTTATCAGAGTATAATCTAAAACAGTATGAAATGTCTATGAGAGATTATGTTAAGTGACTATCATCACAGTAGCATTCCAGCATTGCTAGTTAAAGCGGTGGTGAGGACCACTTCACTGTCTGTCGATTAGGAGGGGAATGGCAATGACATGAGACACAAACTCCAGTAAAGTCGTACGTCAGCCATCAGTGAGCAACTGCTGCTAATTGTTTAATCAAATCTGAACATGCAGGTTGGAGACGGCGGTCCTCTCATAGTTTTTATTTTATGGGTCAGCATTTCTTTAAAAAACATAACTTGCTGTTACAGTAAAAAAGTGCAAATATTACAGAAGATTATTTTGCAGAGATCTTGACATCATTTCTTCCTTTGTCAGGAAATTTAATTGTTCTTATGGTGATGACGGCTACCAGACTAATACAGTGTGGGTCTCCTCGGTGCTTCAAAACCAACAGAAGCAGTCATTTGGTTTTGTTTGATACAAAGTTACAAATCAGTGACACAGCAAATGTCTTTCAGTAAAAAAACACATCAGACAGCGCTGATGAATTTGAATTCTGAGAGTTGACCTGCCACTGCCACAGAGAAATGCATGTTGTGTGTTTGATGACTTAAGAAAAGAAAGATGTCCAGTAAATCAGACAAAGCACAACGTCAGACTGACAGAGAGCAACGGGGGGAATACTGTCTGGAATTTAATGTGAGGGTCCGGAAAAGACAAAAACACACAGCTGTTACTGTACACTGTGTGTGTGTGTGTGTGTGTGTGTGTGTGTGTGTGTGTGTGTGTGTGAGGGCCTCTCATGAGCACAGGGTGGTCCAGCACACTCCATACAAGACTCAGAGGGGCTCTGAGCAGCACAGCACAGGATGGAGTGTCAGACCACCACTGGGCACAACCTCAGCTCATCTGAACCTGCTGATTTAATGTGCTGCTCGCTGTGATGAGGAAAGAAAGTCAAAGTGACTGAGAACAAAAAAACAAAAACAGCAGACAGAGGAGAAGAAGAAACTGCAGAGAGCCAGCAGCTGACCACTGTGGAGCTGTGAGGAGAGACCACCGCAGCCCTGAGCGGCTCCTGACAAACAAATATAATGAAGACATCTGTGATTTGATGAACTCATTAGTGAGTAAGAACTGAAATGAACAAACAAACATCCTGAGAGAATTTGTGAAGCACACACAGCAGAGAGACGCCTCATGTGAATTACGTCAGCAGAGAGAATATGGCAGTCGCAGGGCCTCAGTGTATAAACATCTCAGTGTGCAGGCAGGACGGCTCAGTTAGGGACAGACATGGAGTGGAATGGACTGAAAGTTGGACGTTGTTATCCTCACAGTAATACATCTTGTCGTAAACTGATTTATGGAACTGAAGTTTATGGACTTTATTACACTTTCTCATGTCTTTTGCTTTTATCGACAGTCTTTGGAAATCTTCTTGTCATCATTTCTATTTCTCATTTTGTTCAGCTGCACACGCCGACTAATCTTCTGATCCTTTCACTCGCAGCGGCCGATTTCTTAACAGGTTTCTTTGTGATGCCCTTCAGTTTGGTTTTCCTGATTGAAACTTGCTGGTACTTTGGTATTATTTATTGTTATTTGTATCAGGCACTTGCAAATATTCTTAGTATATTAACTGAATATAATGTGGTTTTAATATCCATTGATCGCTACATTGCTGTCTGCCATCCTTTCTTTTACAGCTCAAAAATAACTTTAAATGTTGCAAAGGTCAGCATTGCTGCAGTGTGGCTGTTTGCACTTTTCATTACACTCGTACTTTTATGTCTTAGTGATATTGAAACAGGGCGATGTGAAGGAGCTTGTGCAGTATACACTTCTTATGAAATTATCGTTTTTATTTTATTCATAACTTTTTTCATTCCTTATTCACTGATGATTGGTTTTTATATCAAAATATTTGTAGTTGCAAGAAGCCATTCAAGAGCCATCAACAGTATGATAGAAAAAAGGCAAACTGAGGAGGTGAGTGACAGTAAAATATCCAAACCGTCTGAAAGAAAAGCCGCTAAAACATTAGGAGTAGTCGTGGGGGTTTTTATGATCTGCTGGCTGCCTATCAATGTATACAATCTGTTTGTTGATATTAGTAACCCAATCTCATATCTCATCAGGAATGTCTTTGGATTACTAAGTGAAGTGAACTTTGGAGTTAATCCAATTCTTTATGCTTTTCTTTATTCCTGGTTTCAAAAAGCACTTAAAATCATCCTGACGTGTAAAATATTTAGCCCAGCTTCTTCAGTGCTCAATTTACTGTAAATGTTAAAGACAAAAAAAAATGCAAAGCTATCTGTGTTTAGACATTTTAAACTATTTTTACAATATTCCTTTGCTGCTTTTCCTTATTAGCAGTGCAATACTTGAACATATTTCTTAACCATACAATCATTTCATATTTGCTGTATTGTTTTTAAGGCTGTTTTTGTTAAAATTGTACTCTATGAGTGTGGACTGTTTATCAATATTGCTTATTTCACCACAATTTTTTTGATAAAACATCTTCTTATTTGAATGTGTAATAAACAGGTCTGAAAATACAGGAGTCTCCTGGCAATTCCATTATTTGAGGAAAGAATTGTTTATTTTATTATAACTTCAAAAGTATTTTGTTGAACTTTACGCAAAATCTGTAAATATAAAGATCTTTTAATATCTGGAGTTACAATTTACAGAAACTTTCAGATTTCACAGCTCAATACTCCACAGCAGAGCTCAGACGACAACTGAAGTTCTGTTCGGGAACAAAACTGTGATTTGTTTAATAATCAAATCCTACACAATACTTGATCCTTTATTAGTTTAGTTTTCATTTCAATCTTGAAGTTAATGTTTCCTATGTCTGCACTTTAATCTGCACTCCTCCTCAATAAGGCAGCAGATGACAGACGAGTGCAGACGGAGCAGTCGGCCTTCACTCCTCACACTGCAGGCTCACTAAATGACACTGAGGTGACTGTGAGGAACTGAAATGGACGACTGAGAAGGTCAAATGAGGTTTGATGTCCACAATTAAACGTAGGATTTGCTGCTTTAGACTGACATTTGTTAATATTTGTGAAGTCTCATTAGCCGCAGCTGCTCACCTCATAGAGAACACAATTAATACTTCAGAGAACAGCATTGTGTTCAGTTCTAGAAAAACAGAGAAACTTCAACCTTTAATAAAGGAATTACAGACGGATCTGAAGAATTCTCTGCCATCACTGATTAATAACATTTTAAATAATTCTTAAGTTCTTACTTCTTTTTAAAACCACCTTTATAATCCGGACGGCTCATCTATCTAGTAGGGTTACTGCAGCAAAGTATTTGTGTACAGATTTAGCACAAAATATTCATGAAAACATTTCTTTCTTTATTTCATTACAGTGGTTCAAGTTGTCTCTTTAGCAGTTTTTAATGATTTTACAACGGTGTAAGATTCCCTGTTATCAGATTGTCATTATCAGTTAATAGTAAAAACTATTGTGATTTATTGTTTAATGAAATGTACCAGCACCCCACTCTGAGTGTCCCGCTTAGTCAATATATCTCAGGCAGGAGAAAAGCGTCAGCCTGTCTTCTTTATCATCTCCGTCTCTCAGTAGGAGCACAAGCACCTTATTAGCGAGTGTTACAAAGCAGAGGCGCCTGTCTCACTCTATTTATACTCTTCATTGATTAGATCACAATGCCAAGGAGTTCATTACATAATCAGAAACCCTCTAACCTGATTGGTTTATCCAGTTGCTAACAGGACGTCACAAAACATCGAGACCTTAGATGGTCACCCCAACCCTAACCCACTCGGCTGATTGACCGTCCTGTTAACTCAGGAGTCTGTGACTGTTTAGGTGTGTTTAAGAGTTCACTCCGCACATGACAGGCACGTCCATGTCGTTCTCAGCCCTTTGGGTGACTTTATGTTTCCTTCTGTTCAGGCAGGTCTGTCAACAGGAAACTTAGCCTGAGCAGAACAACAGAGCAACCAGCGCACTTTAAAGATAACTTTTACTTTTTCTACCAAGGCTTGTTTTTTTTTCTTTTCTTGCTATAAAGTCACTTAAATGCCTTTTCTTAATAATTCAAACCTTTATCATAGCGAATATCAAAATAACACATTCAGCCTTTAAGCATAAGCTCAGCAGAACATGAGACTCAGCTCAGACCCAGCAAATCACGAAGCTGAGTTCCTTTAAATATCACATGCTAGAAGCCCCTCAAACCAGGTTTCAAGTTCAACTCCTACAATATAACAATCCACGGCACACCATAAAACACATCAATAATCCATGAAGACGTAAAGCCAGCGCTGAGAATCCAAAGGCGCTGAGCGACTGCCCATTCAATGTGTCCATGCAGAGCCTTCACGGCGGCCTCTACGTTCCAAAGCAGCCTGATGAATGTCTGCAGTTCTCGTGTTCTCCCCGTGGCCTGTGATGGACGAGCACCCAGTGCTTTGGTGGAGGCTTTGGACTCTCCATGTCTGCTTCATCCCTTTATGGTGGACATGAGGGGACAAAATGGTCCATTGTGGTGATGTCAACAGCAAGAAAGTGAAATGTTTGTACAAAGTAAAATAAAACAATCATTTCATGAACCTTGACTTCTTTTATTTCTTTATTCTTTCATATGAGGTATGAATTCACCAGTAAACATGACCTATAAATAGTTTATTAAGGTATTATGGTCTGCACTGTATAAGACGATTCCTGACGGACTCTCAGCTCCTTTATTTCTGCTCTTCTCAGCTAATGCTTTACTTGTTCCACTTTAAGAGCTGCCCCCTCATTTCAGACCCCCTTGTGTGTTTATTCAGGAGGTATTATGATGTGGTGGTCCGCACTTCTGCCCTTCTGATTTAGTGTTCTTGTTCCAGTCCTTCTCCCGGTCACTGCCGGTGTTGAATCTCCATGTTCTCTCTTTGCATGAGTGGCTTTTACTCTTCAGGATGGCAGAAGACTTTTATTGTCCCAGAGGGAAAGTTAATGGCAGCAGGAATGTGTGACACGTAGGACATTGTTAAATAGGGACAAGAAAATAATAAACGAGACCACACATGACAGCCATGTTGTAATCATCACACACACCATAAGACTTCTACAAATCAGAATAATGATTCTTGAACAATAATAACGAAGATCACACAATAATAATTCAAAACTCCGTAGGACTCTTGCAGCTACTAGAATTCAGAAGGCTGAGAGCTCTGAGATAAAAGAGGACTTCAGTCTGGGGGTCTTCACCTTTGAGACCCTAAATCAGCAACTTGATGGCCACAAGTGACACTTTGGAGACAGAGGATGGCTGCTGTGTGACAGAATCAAATTGGCCTTCTTTACCATTTGTTTGTGATGGCTGTCAGTGAGAGAAGACTGCTGCGGACCACCACTTTCACTACTCATTTCAATGCTGTTAGTCACACAGTTTGTTCTTTAAACTAAGATTTACTGAACAACATTTTATCATCCATCTTCTTAAACTGCTTATCCATTGCAGGGTGACTGGGCAGCAGGTGCCATTCCCAGCAAGAATTGGGCACAAGGCAGTAATAATCTCTGGACAGGATGCCAGTCCATCGCTGGGTAAACACACACACACACACACACAGAGGCCAGTTATCCATTACCAATCCTCTGCTGCACTCCTCCATTGTTTACTGTGAAAGGTATAAATTGTGACATTCTGTTGGTGAAATCTTCTAATATTCTCATGAATGAACCAAAATGAAACACAGAACAGCAAATTATAAACATTTCAGTGTCTGGTTGGCTCTACATTCTTCAACTGAATTAATTAATTTGCATTCCCTCCAGAAATAGTGGATGGATCGGAGGCTTCTGGGTACCACAGAATAGCACATGCATTAGTTGCTCATAAATCTCACATAAACCTCCATGTGCCTATCTGTGCTTTCTAAACAGGGAAGATGGGGTGTTGCAATGAAGTTTATGTGAAACTATTATTCTTTCTTAATCAGTGACATTATCACAAGACGCATGTCCTCTTTTTCTTCAGGTTTCAGAGGATATTAAGGGACATGAGAGGGGGTTTATAAGACTACACTGTAATATGGACAGGCTCCACAGAGAGCATCTCACTTTTAACACAACACTTTCATTGCCCAATCAATCTAAAGGAGACACTGGGACAGATTCACCATTCGCTAAAAGACTGAATGGTTTCCTCACATTTGCCACATTTCTTATGTTCTCAGATTCTCATTTTTATTTTGTACCCACAAATGTTCTGGAGCTTGAACTAAATGATCATGATGTAAAAAGGGGGACACGAGCGTGACCTAATGTCCTCTCTGTAATCTGAGCCTTGGGTGCTAGAAATATTCAATCCAGACAAATGAACTGATTCTTGGTTTAGTATTTCTTAAACCATTTTAAGGTAACCCTCCGGGGCTTTTAATTAGATGTCATCAAAAGTAAATTTTTAAAATACATCTCCATTTACAAAGCAGTTCACTTCCTAACAGATTTGTGTTCCTGTGGAAAGTAAGAAGTCATGTCTGTCATTCAATGGCCTCCACTAAACATGTCAGTCTGAAGCAGGTGGAGTCGAGTGCCTTGAACCTCTGTTACTGTGAAATGCTCATCTGATACTGGAACATCTTTTAAATCA